>NC_135969.1:4366136-4666136 GCF_053455715.1 Rhinoraja longicauda
TTTGCCAACTGTGTCAGTGAAGCCCAGGAGGTGTAGAAGATGAGAAATGAACCCATGCATTTCCACGCAAAATTCAAACCAAAGCAAATTCAAAGACTCTTTCAATTTGGTGCTGAAAGACGTTTTGAAGAATCAGGGCGGCACGGTGGCGCAGTGGGTAGAGCTGCTGCCTTACAGCGCCAGAGACCCAGGTTCGATCCTGACTAGGGGGGTTGTCTGTACGGAGTTTGTACGTTCTCCCAGTGACCATGTGGCTTTCTCCGGGTGCTCCGGTTTCCCCCCACACCCCAAAGACGTACAGGTTTGCAGGTTAATTGCCTTGGTATAATTGTAAATTGTCCCTAGTGTGTGGGGATCGCTGGTCGGTGTGGACTCAGTGGGCCGAAGGGCCTGTTTCCGCGCTGTATCTCTAAACTAAACTAAAGATTGCACAGGACGATGTGCCCAGCTTTTTGTTCTTCCACTGTAACAGAAGAAAAGCAACGTTCAGTTTAGTCCAGTTTATTGTCACGTGTACCGAGGTACAGTGAAAAGCTTTTTGTTGCGTGCTAACCAGTCAGCAGAAAGACAATACATGATTACAATCAATCCATTTACAGCGAACAGATACATGATACGGGAATAACGTTTAGTGCAAGGTAATGCTAGCAAAGACCAGTCAAGGATAGTCCGAGGAACATCAGAGGTAGATGGTAGTTCAGCACATCCGACTGTTTTGCCAATAAAGCCATATTAAATAGTATCCCAGCATTGAACTCAATCTTTCCGATGTGCAATGAAAGATGACCGCTATCAAATCGCTCCAGGATGGCCAACGTCTCAGCTTCTACTGTGCAACAAACACCCAAGGAAGCTCCCACTACTCTCACGCAACCTTTGCTTTCTGCATGGAAACCCAGATTACAACCCTCATTGCCCTCATCCCCCGCCCTCCCACCTCATAGCTGTGCCCTCCAATGTTAGACAGTACCACCCTGGGAAAAAGGTTCTGACAGTCTATCCTATCTTAGCCTCATCATTTTATATACTTCTACCAAGTTTCCCCTCGACCTCCGGCATTACAGACAAAACAATCCAAGTTTATCCAACTTCTTCTCCCTGGAGCTGAAAGCCTCTAACCCAGGCAGCATTACAGTACACCTCCTTTGCACCATCACCCTTTCCACATCTTTCTTGTAATGGGGTGCCAGACCTACACTCAATACTCCAAATGCGGCCTAACCAAAATCCTAGAGAGATGCATCAAGATTTCCTGACTCGTACATTCAATGCCCCTAGCAATGAAGGCAAGCATATTATCTGCCTTCTTTACCACCTTATCCACTTGTGATGCCGCCTTTAGTGAGCTATGAACTTAGACTCCAAGATCTCTTTGCACATCAATGCTGTTAAATGCCTTGCCATTAACTGTATTCTCTTTCTGTATACTCGAACTGTAGGGGAAGGAAAGCTGGAAAAGAAGGCCATAGAGTTATACCTCGTGGAAGCAGGCCCTTCGGCCCAACTTGTCATGCTGTTCCTCTTTTACCCGATCTTCTGCCTCAGAAGGCAGTGGAGGCCAATTCTCTGAATGCATTCAAGAGAGAGCTAGATAGAGCTCTTAAGGATAGCGGAGTCAGGGGGTATGGGGAGAAGGCAGGAACGGGGTACTGATTGAGAATGATCACCCATGATCACGTTGAATGGTGGTGCTGGCTCGAAGGGCTGAATGGCCTACTCTTGCACCTATTGTCTATTGTCTATTGTCTATTCTTCTCATCATCTTGTACACCTTTATAAGATTACTGCTTTTCCTCCTGGAATAAAGTCATAGCCTGCTCAACCTTTCCTTTAAGCTCAGGTCCACGAGTCCTGGCAACATCCTCGTAAATCATCTCGGCACCAGTTCCAGCTTAACAACATCTTTCTTATAACAGGGTGAACAAAACTGAATACAATATCCCGACTACGGGTGCTATCTGTACGGAGTTTGTACGTCCTCCCCGTGACCTATGTGGGTTTTCTCCAGAAGCTCCAGTTTCCTCCCGCACTCCAAAGACGTACAGGTTTGTAGTTTAATTGGCTCGGTATAATTGTAAACTGTCCCTAGTTTCGGACAGTGTTAATGTGCGGGAATCGTTGGTCAGCGCGGACTCGGTCGGCCGAGTTGTCTCTCTAAACTAAACTACAGACAAAAGTAACGGAGTTTATTGTGGGAACTAAAATGAACAAGTAAACTGGCATGAGCGCATGATGCCAAGTGAGAAATGATAATTAACCACAAAGTCGTACAATCTGATAAGACAGCAGAAATGACAATGATTTGAGGAATGGAAAAAGGCAAAGTTCAGCAAGAGTATGCCTAGCAGTAGCAAAATGAGCAAGGGCTCAGTAGATTAACGGTGGGAACTCTGAAATTTGAGATAGATGTACCACAAAATAAGCTTGTCCATATTTTCTTATAAAACGAACAGAGGGGTGCAACAGTACAAGTGATAGAAAGAGATTAACATAATTAAACGCAGTTATAATCAATGCGCAGTTCAATTAGCAAAATAATAAAGAGTGAGCAGAGATTATTTGTCCATTAGTTATTTGCTAATTGCTTTTCACGATTTTGTATTTTGATTAAAAATCTAATTTTTATTTAATCTCTCTTGGAGTTATATTCATTTTCGTGCAGGTTCAACTGATTTCAGTAGCTGTAAAAAGCCACAGATACTGTATAGACTAGAAACCACAAACAGGAAGGCAGAGGTTAGTAGTTAAGAAGACAAGGCTCTGAACTTCTGACCTGTATCAAAATCTAGTGTCTGGGAAGATCTACATTTGTGGTGTGCCAGGCTTTTTTTGATTATGCACGCAACTCAGTGAGGGCGACAAAGTGAATTTTTCTAAAAGTGGAGATTCCAGAAAAGACACGGTAATCATTATAACTACCTTAATCCGTAGTGTTTTTAAGTCAACAAAAATTTGGCAAAAATTCACATCGTTCTGAACCCATGCAAAACTGGACTACACTTGCATGCAATTTCAGTTAACAACTTGTGAGGCATTTTATACTGTTTTAGTACTTTTTCCACAGCTTCCAGAATCACAGTTTTCGTTAGAGTTGCAGTTTCAATCTTCCGCACATGACTCGAGACAGTTTTGCCCTTTTGCTTCATCTTGATTGCAGTACGAATGCATAAGGCACAACACTAGGCTATGCCGACTTGAAAAATTAACTTCAATACTTCATTTATTAAAAGATCTCCAACCTTTTGGACCTTTTCTAGCCTGCCCAAGTTCAGAGTCATGAACTACAGACCTGGAGGATTATCCATTCTAAAACACTTCACCATCTTTGCAAAATTAACCAATTCAACATCTTCTCTGCAGCAAACTACTATGTTCTTGTGGTCTGATTCTTACCTTGGTCACTTTGAGCGGAGCACATCCCGTGATAAATGGTTAGAACTTTATTTATCCCAGGAGGGAAATTGGTCTGCCAGCAGTCATAAAGCACAAGGTACATGAAACGTGAAATGAAATTAAATCACTAAATCACCTCAGGTGTTGTACCTTTGGCATCTTTTTATTCCTTGCCTACATGTTGTCTCTCTGTAGTGCCATATAGAAACTTGAGCCAGCTTCCTTATAATGACAATACCTAGATCCAACCCTCTCCCTCACGGACAAACCTGAACTTTCATTGGTTTAAGCAGGCCAGAACAAATTCTGCTCAGCACGGGATTTCCCAAGAAGTTCAGACTGTCGGCACTGGTGGCTCAGTCAAGCTTCAACGCTTTGCCTTCCCATTATCTACCTTCTATTTGCAATGCAAAAACTCCAGTCACTACTGAAGCCCAACTTACTTCCACCTCTGCCAATATTCCTTGTGGCTTGTCCAATGTACCTTTTGGTCACCGGTGCCTCCCTAGGGGTACCAACTATCTCACTCCCAAATAAGGGACAAAAGGTGACGTCACCGCACCGCGCCCCACGTGACCTCACCCAGCCAGCGGCCAGGTGCTCCCGCTCCACCAATGGCGGCCGCCCGGGCTGGGAGGCGGGTTGCTATGCAACCTCCGTTAGGCGCGCCCGGGCCTCCGGACCTACACTGTCCGGACCTGCAGTGTCCGGACTTACAATGTCCGTACCTACAGTGTCTGGGCCTAGAGCGTCCTGGCCTAGAGCGCCCCCCCGGGCCAAATACGGGACAAACCAATTTAGCCCAAAATACGGGATGTCTTGGCTAATACAGGACAGTTGGCAACCATACGTCTGCCGGACATGGATGGTGGGGATTTGATGATGGTGGTGCAATTGAATATCAAGGGCAGGTGGTTGGAGGGTCTCATTGTTGGAGATTATTATAATCTTGTACTTCTGTCATGCAAATAATAGTCAATGCTTACTGACACCATTTCATTTCCAAACCTTGCACAAAACGCACCTCGTTTCTGGGTGAGCGGCAACGAAGATTGTAGGTCGCACACAACAACTGCAATTTCCACCAGCAGCAGAGGAGAGGTAGACTGCATTATCAAGGACGAGTCGTATATTGCAATGGTCGACGTATACTGCATAATCAAGGACAAGTCACACCCTGGCCACTCCCTCTTCTCCCCTCTCCCATCAGGCAAAAGGTACAGAAGTGTGAAAACGCACACCTCCAGATTCAGGGACAGTTTCTTCCCAGCTGTTATCCGGCAACTGAATCATTCTATCACAACCAGAGAGCAGTGCTGAACTACCATCTACCTCTCTGGTGACCCCTGCACTATCCTTGATTGGACTTTGCTGGCTTTACCTTGCACTAAACGTTATTCCACGTTATCATGTATCTATACACTGTAAATGGCTCAACTGTAATAGCACGCGACAAAAAGCTTTTCGCTGTACCTCGGTACACGTGACAATAAACTAAACTGAACTATGAAGTCCGAAGAAGGGTCTCGACCCAAAACGTCAACCATTCCTTCTCTCCAGAGATGCTGCCTGACCTGCTGAGTTACTCCAGCATTTTGTGATACCTTCGATTTGTACCAGCATCTGCAGTTATTTTCTACACTAACTGAACTATGACATCATTAGGTGCCAGACAGATGCTGAACAAAGGTCAATCACTCCAAATGACCAGAGAAATGTCCAAGTCCATTTTCCACAAGACACAAATAAATGCACAAGTGATGACTTTGGGAAAACTGTTTGCCTAAAGTTATTCTTGTGTGATTTCAGCTTTAAAAAATGCACAAATGAATTCAATTTATAGACCAAGAGATTTATGTTCCAACATTAAATTTCAGATTATTTTTTAGTTTTACATTCAGAATCATGCCAGATTTTTTTTGCAATCACTTTTACAGGTTTTATTTTGACATATGCCAGTGTCTCATCGGGTTAGCAGTAATCCAAGTGTAGATTTGCTCATTATAGTGAGTTGAGCAGTTCATGGGTTGAAAAGCTCAAAACCTTTATGAACTGAATCTATTTCCTCCCCTTTGTATTGCAAATTGTACTTTAAATGTATTTTCGTAAAAATATAAGAAAATTAGCTGTGTGACCTGACGGAGAGAGAAAAAAAGAGAAAGGGAAAGAGAGATTAAAATTAAATATTGATTTGTAGGTTTGTTTAGTTTAGGTACAGGGTGGAAACAGGCCCTTCGGCCCACTGAGTCCGCACTGACCAACGATCCCCGCATATTAACACAAGCCTACACACACTAGGGACAGTTTATACCAAGTATACAAACCCAAGCCAATTAACCTCCAAACCTGAACATCTTTGGAGTGTAGGAGGATACCGAAGATCTCGGAAAAAACCCACGCGGGTTACGGGGAGAACGTACAAACTCTGCACAGACAGCACCTGTAGTCGGGATCGAACCCGAGTCCCTGGCGCTGCAAGGCAGCAACTCTACCGCTGCACCACCGTGCCATGGCACCCTGGAGTTTTGACTCCTGCTCCCTTGTATCCACCAGGTTTACTCAAATTTATCCAATTTTCAGCCAGCCAGCAGCAGATACATTTCACAGATCTTCTATTTCATATAAGAAGATAACTGCAGATGCTGGTACAAATCGAAGGTTTTTATTCACAAAATGCTGGAGTAACTCAGCAGGTCAGGCAGCATCTCGGGAGAGAAGGAATGGGTGACGTTTCAGGGCGAGACCCTTCTTCAGACTGATGTCAGGGGGCGGGACAAAGGAAGGATATAGGTGGAGACAGGAAGATAGAGGGAGATCTGGGAAGGAGGAGGGGACGGGAGGGACAGAGGAACTATCTAAAGTTGGAGAAATCGATGTTCATACCACTGGGCTGTAAACTGCCCAGGCGAAATATGAGGTGCTGTTCCTCCAATTTCCGGTGGGCCTCACTATGGCACTGGAGGAGGCCCATGACAGAAAGGTCAGACTGGAAATGGGAGGGGGAGTTGAAGAGCTCGGCCACCGGGAGATCAGTTTGATTAATGCGGACCGAGTGTAGGTGTTCAGCGAAGCGATCGCCGAGCCTGCGCTTGGTTTCGCCGATGTAAATATCATGATGTACATCTATTTCATGATGTAGGAGGTCTGATTTACAAATGACATTGACCATTCCACTCTCCAAGATGGGTCTCGTGCAACCACTTTAGCCACCACAGCCGAATGAAAAGAGCTCCCCAAGTGCTCCAGCAATTTAAATGGCAGAGACTGCAGCTCCCCCCAGCCTCTCAACCCACTGGCCGCAGCCTGACACACGTTCAATAACGGCACCCAGAATGAGCTGTATATCCATGGAGAATGCCAGGCCACACTGAGCGAGTGGGAGGACACTCAGAATCACAGCTCGCGGCTCAATCAGAGGAGGATCTTGGTAATGGAGCCGCCTTACCCCTTGTGTAGGAAGGAACTGCAGATGCTAGTTGACAGTAGATCTTATCGAAACGTATAAGATTATTAAGGGATTGGACACGTTAGAGGCAGGAAACATGTTCCCGATGTTGGGGGAGCTCAGAACAAGGGGCCACAGTTTAAGAATAAGGGGTAGGCCATTTAGAACGGAGATGAGGAAAAACTTTTTCAGTCAGAGAGTTGTGAATCTGTGGAATTCTCTGCGTCAGAAGGCAGTGGAGGCCAATTCTCTGAATGCATTCAAGAGAGAGCTAGATAGAGCTCTTAAGGATAGCGGAGTCAGGGGGTATGGGGAGAAGGCAGGAACGGAGTACTGATTGAGAATGATCAGCCATGATCACATTGAATGGTGGTGCTGGCTCGAAGGGCTGAATGGCCTCCTCCTGCACCTATTGTCTATTGTCTATTGTCTATTGACACAGAAGATAGGATAGTGTTAATAGTGTTAGTGTGCGGGGATCGCTGGGCGGCACGGACTTGGTGGGCCGAAAAGGCCTGTTTCCGCGCTGTATCTGAAATATGAAAATAAATAAATAATAATAAGATAGACAAAAATTGCTGGAGTAACTCAGCGGGTCAGGCAGCATCTCTGGATAGAAGGAAAGGGTGCCGATTCGGGTCGACCCTTCTTCCGTCTGGAGAAGGGTCTCGACTCAAAAAGTCACCCATTCCTTCTATCCAGAGATGCTGCCTGAGTTACTCCGGCATTTTGTGTCTATCTTCACCCTTACACCTTGTCACCTTCTCCTGCTGCTGCCTGGCCCAGAAGTGACAATATTCAGCTTCAAGGGATCACAAGCTTTAAAAATAACATCTATGGAAGTTCTGTTCAACAACTTGACATTATCTGGTATTCTAATCACAGAGGGGGAAAAGAGCAAACTCCCAGACAAAACAAAATTAGTAATCTTTGTTTAAATCATGCAGCACTACTCCAATGGTGAGTTGGAGGAGTGGAATGTTGATTTCCAATGTCTACAAGTCAGTGAGAATAATTGATCTTTGTTATAGATGCTCTTGGGAGATACAACTACAAGTCTTGATAACTTTCCAAGCAAATACGGTAGTTTTCTTCCAGTAATTAGTGTTTTGAACATGATAGATGGTATGCGTGGCATGGTTTGTGAATAAAAACAGCAAGTACGTAACCATGATTCACCAAACTCATTTCCTTGCGTTATGACCCAGTTTTGAATTATGTAAAGGGCGGCACGGTGGCGCAGCGGTAGAGTTGCGGCCTTATAGTGACGGAGACCCGGGTGCGATCCCGACTACGGGTACTGTCTGCACGGAGTCTGTACGTCCCCGTCCCCCCCCCGTGACCTGCGTGGGTTTTCTCTGAGATCTTCGGTTTCCTCCCACACTCCAAAGGCGTTCAGGTTTGTAGGTTAATTGGCTTGGTATAAATGTAAATTGTTCTTAGTGTGTGTATAGGAGAGTGTTAATGTGCAGGGATCGCTGGTCGGTGTGGACTCGGTGGGCCTGTTTCCCTGCTGTATCTCTAAACTAAACTGAGTAACAAGCTAATGAAAAAATAATCAGCGATGCTGACTTAAATCCACGTAAAATGTGGAATCTAAATTCAGTGAACAAAATCAATATTGAACTAGAAAAATGCTAATCTAAGTAATGGTTACCATAAAACCACTGGATTGTCATAAACCACTGGATTGTCTATGTTCTCAAAATCTCTGTAAAGCGTCTTTGAGTATATGAAAAGCGCTATATAAATAAAATGTATTATTATTATTATTATTATAAAAACCCAAATGGTTATCATTGAAGTTGTTTAGGACTGAATGATGTGGAACTTTAGACCCATTCAGAAGAGATTATGAGAGAATCTTAACTGCTCTCACAAATGGCCGAGCAGGTCAGTCAGTGCCAAGATAACAGAGATGGACGGTGAATACAGCCCTTGGCAGCAACATTGACATCCAGTGAATTCATGAATGAACGAGAGAAAAACTAAACCTTGTTCTTTACCATTTGTGGTCTGAAGATGGTCTCGTCCCGAAACGTCACCCATTCCTTCTCTCCAGAGATGCTGCCTGTCCCGCTGAGATACTCCAGCACTTTGTGTCCCTCTCTGAGCTTGATAATACGTTTGGAAGGGATGATGAAACAGGCCCTTCGGCCCACCGGGTCCACGCCGACCAGCGATCCCCGCACATTAACACTATCCCACACACACTAGGGGCAATTCACACTTATACCAAGCCGATTAACCTGCAGACCTGTACGTCTTTGGAGTGTGGGATTAAACCGAAGATCTCGGAGAAAACCCACGTGTTCACGGGGAGAACTTACAAGCTCTGTGCAGACAGCACCAGCACCAGTAGTCAGGATCGAACCCGGGTCTTCGGCGTTTCAAGCGCTGTAAGGCAGCAACTCTACCGCTGCGCCACCGTGCCGCACAATAATAGTAAATATTCCAACTGGAATAAACATTTAATGGAATGCCTTGTGCATCATTTGCAACAATCACAGGACAGCAATTATTTTCTTACTCAACAAGAATTTTATTTCTGTTGCTTGCTCCCCACCTGAAGATACATATGTGCAAATGATAAGGGCCCATAGATTCTGCTGGATTACATAACGTTTTTGAGTGCCAAAGGATCATAATCAAAATCAGGTCCTTCTGCAGCTCCAGATCCACCATGCATTAAGCACATTTGCACAGATACATCTCAAAATATGGTGTGGAAGACTAGTGTAACTAGGGTTTCCAACTGTCCCGTATTAGCTGGGACATCCTGTATATTGGGCTAAATTGGTTTGTTCCATACGGGACCGCCTTTGTCCTGTATTAGGCTCGGGGGGCGCTGTAGGCCCAGGCACTGTAGGCCTGGACAGTGTAGGCCTGGATGTCGCCTGACGGAGGTTGCGTAGCAACCCGCCTCGCGGCCTGGGCGACTGCCATTGGTGGAGCGGGAGCACGTGGCCGCTGGCTAGGTGAGGTCACGTGGGGCGCAGGGCGATGACGTCATCTTTTGTCCCTTATTTGGGAGTGAGAAAGTTGGCACCCCTAGGTGTTGAGACTGGATGAATTTCTCAATCAAGATTTCAAAGCAAGAGGATGACTTTGAGCTTTCGGCCTAGTTCTTGTTTCCATTTGATATTAGCTTGCTATCGCAAATTTTCTTCACCGACAATCTTTCTGAATGTAAATGTAAGTCGATGAAAGGCACAGGTGTTCTTTATTGGGAACCAAGGTTCACACAATTACTAAATAAATTGAAAATTTGTAGTGTTCTAACTTTGGTGGGTAAAATTTCAGGCTTTGCTTTTGCGAGCAAAGTAAACACCATATGATGTTCGTGCAATGATAAGAATTCACCACAGTTGCTGTTACCGGCGATGACAATAACAGATCAAAAGTCCACCCTGCTATCTTTCTGGACTTGTAATTTAACACGAAGAATGCAGGCAATAAATTTCATTACTCAGTAAATGAACAGATTCAATCGAGTTAACTGCACCGCAGCGATCAAACAATTGTTGGGCGCTGTGAACGGCAGGCACAGTGGTCACTGCAAGACACACCTGCATCTGTTTCAGTTGTGGGTCTGTCACAGGTGTCTGTAGAATTAGTGCCCTACCACTAAAGAGAAATAAGGGTGTTCAGTCACAGGTTGGAACTGAGGCAAGACCACCTGGGTGAATGGTGACTTGATCGAGGTGTCAGGCTTGAAGTGCTTTCAGTTTTTTAATACTTTTTAAAAAATCTTTGAATTGCATAATTGGTTTCAATCATTTCTGAATGACTATCTTTTGAATATCCCCGACATTTAGAAGTGAGTCCTTAACTGTCTTGCTAGCTGGCAAAGGCTGGGTGTGGATTAGCCAGCTGTCAGTGCCTTCTCAGTTGATATGCGAGGCGAGCCTATTTCAGCTCTGCCCACCCAAAAACATGAAGGAATTACATAACACACTCCACCATTCGGCAGCAGGAGTGGCCTTTGGCACCATGCTGCCAGAGGCAAATCCATGAACGTTAACCCTTCAGTTGGTATCTATGTCAGTGGCTCCTTCGTGCTATGCAAGCAAACGTACAGTTCTCTCAAGGCATGCAAGCATTGGACCGTAGGCCCTAACAAAGATGGCAGAGGTGCTGTTCACCATGAACCCTAACAAAGATGGCAGACGTTCTGCTGATCATGAACCCCAACAAAGATAACAGAGGCGTTGTTGATCACGAAGTTCTCCTTTCACTGAACATTCACTAAGATGTCAACAATACTGCAACATAAATGTGCAGGAAGGAGCAGCAGAAGCTGGTTTAAACCGCAGATAGACACAAAATGCTGGAGTAAACATAGAAACATAGAAAATAGGTGCAGGAGAAGGCCATTTGGCCCTTCGAGCCAGCACCACCGTTCATTGTGATCATGGCTGATCATCTACAATCAGTAACCAATGCCTGCCTTCTCCCCGTATTCCTCGATTCCACTTGCCCCTAGAGCTCTATCTAACTCTCAGCGGGACAGGCAGCATCTCTGGAGAGAAGGAATGGGTGACGATTTTGGTCGTGACGACTTCTTCAGACTGTGATTTACTCCAACATTTTGCGTCTATCTGCAACGTAAATGATACACTCTACACTCCAAAGATGGTACTTAAGTAGAAAATGCAACAACAACTTGAAAAGTAAGACGTGGAAATTAGGTTCAAATTCATTCCAAAGTGACTACATGAAGGTATAAACTTGTGACTGAGAATAATGAGTGAACTTTGCCAGGGTGGGTGTACCATGCATGTTTAAAACCTCAGGGTATGCACCACAGAGTGCTGTGGGCAGAAAATTATGCAAAGATTTGACTCAGCTGCAATGGAAAAAAACATCCTTCCTTTACCCACCCAAAAACAAACTCTAATGTTAACCGTAAAGGAGAGAAACCCGTTTACAATTTTGACTCGTTAATTAAATGCTCAAAAACAAATATCTGCTAATTGTCTTCCTCTTTCAGGTGGATTGCTTGGGCCACAGTCACCATCAACTTGACTATGGTAGACACAAAATACTGGAGTAACTCAGCGGGTCAGGCAGCATCTCTGGAGAGAAGGAATGGGTGACGTTTCGGGTCGCGACCCTTAAGGGAGATCAGGTTCACTGGAGGAGGCCCATGACAGAAAAGTCAGATTGGGAGTGGGAGGGGGAGTTAAAGTGCTCAGCCACCAGGAGATCAGGGAGATCAACCTGATCTCCTGGTGGCTGAGCACTTCAACTTCCCCTCCCACTCCCAGTCTGACCTTTCTGTCATGGGCCTCCTCCAGTGCCATAGTGAGGCCCACCGGAAATTGGAGGAACAGCACCTCATATTTCGCTTGGGCAGCTTGCAGCCCAGCGGTATGAACATTGACTTCTCCAACTTTAGATAGTTCCTCTGTCCCTCTCTTCCCCTCCCCTCTCCATTCCCAGTTCTCCCACTGTCTTCCTGTCTCCAACTATATCCTTTCTTTGTCCCGCCCCCCTGACATCAGTCTGAAGAAAGGTCTCGACCCGAAACCTCAATGTGACTATGATCGGTTGCCTGGACTGTGCTCATCCAGAATGGGATTTTTTTCTGCCAGATTTCCTTCTCTTTGCTTCAGGAAGGCCTTTCATCTAATTGTCTAATGGAATGAACGACATTACAAATGATGCCAGCGAAGGTTGAATGGCAGACAAGGCCACAGTTTGGCCTTGCAAAGCCTTGGCCTTGGAGCTGAATACTCTTCCGTTGCAGCGGCAAGGTTAGAGGAAGTCGAACCTTACTTTTGAGTCTATTAAACAGCAGTATATTCAAAATAAAATTGTTGGCACGGTGCAAAATTGAGGAAAGTCTATTTTTCTTTCTATTTCAGACCACCATGAGAATTCAGGAATTGGACGTGATTACATTGAAGCTTTTGTTTTAAACCACATTCGATCTTTCCCCCAGATTCTTTCGCGAATTCACAGAGAGCTGATTACTCCAATGGGAACTGTTGTATTTCCATGTGGATAAAAAAAAAGATCCTTCGTAATGCATAAAGACTTTCAGGCATTAAAAATGAAACTATAGTATGGATAAGCAACCACAACATTTCAAGAAGCATGAAGTCATTTTTTTCCAGTTAGAAAACCATGTTGGCTCTCTCTCTCTCTCTCTGTAGGACCAACTCATTTAGTTGTGTGTGTGTGTGTGATGGAATATTTTATGTTATCTTCAACAATCAGTAAAATCAGAAGGTGTGAATTGATTTTATCCAGGGAGTTATGATTTCCACCGCAATGCCTAAAACTCACATATTTGCTAGATGTGGTACTCAAAGGTTTTTGTGAGGTGCTACTACACACACACTGACAGCCTGAAGCTAATCTCACACAAGGGGAAGACTTGACGAGATAAACCATTGACTTCCATTGGAGTAAAACAGATTTCTAAGTCTTCATTTATAGACCGTTCGAGGGAGGAGTCAAATAAAATGGGAATAAGATTTTTCTATATGGTGACGCTGAGCTGGCAACAAAATCTGTTCTGGGCCTGGTAGTTCACCCCAATCTTAGCTGAACTGGGCCCAGCAGGCAGGTCTCGGACAGCCTGGGGATGTGATTGCCTAGGGTACAGGTCAAGCTGGGCTGATAACCTACCAGGTCAACTTGACACAATGTTACACATGTATGCCATGGATATGCTCTCCACATTTGTGTGTTTTGGGAGGCAATCTGCAATTGGATATGACTGCTTTACTTACACAGGCAGTCTTAATCAGAAAGTGGGAAACAGAATGCTTCAAAAACAAATTTAGAGTTATGCCAGGCTGGCTTCTATCCACTGTGTGCTGCACACATTGCATTGAGCCTTTTGTCAAGTCCATCAGGAAGATCATGCAAGTTCACAAGTTATGGGAGTAGAATTAGGCCATTCGGCCCATCGAGTCCACTCTGCCATTCAATCATGGCTGATCCCTGCCTCCTAATCCCATTTTCCTGCCTTCTCCCCATAACCCTTGACACCCGTTCTAATCAAGAATTTGTCCATCTCTGCCTTAAAAATATCCACTGACTTGGCCTGCACAACCCTCTGTGGCAATGATCTCCACAGATTAACTACCCTCTGACTAAAGTAGTTCCCCATCACCTCCTTTCTAAAAGAGCGCCCTTTAATTCTGAGGCTATGACCTCTGGTCCTAGACTCTCCCACCAGTGGAAACATCCTTTCCACATCCACTCTATCTACGCCTTTCGTTATTCTGTAAGTTTCAATGAGGTCCCCCCTAAACCTTCTAAACTCCAGCGAGTACAGGCCCAGTGCGGTCAAACGCTCATCATATGCAAACCCCCTCATTCCTGGAATCATTCCACATCAGGAAGGATGTGGATCTAAGAGGGCGGTATATCCATGGGCAGCGGAGATGCTCAGTTCAAATTCTCCCTCTACATGGACGACATGACATTCTGCTCCCGGTCACTTTTGGTCTTCAGTTCAATGAGGATTTGTGATCAATTCAAACTGGTCTTGGGGGGGCCAGAGTGTTTCACAGTAAAGGTGAAGCCACGTTCTCAGGCGGTTGACCTAACTGATCCTCCCATCCCTTCAGCGTCCGATAATGATGTTGGGCATTTGGTTTGGGGGAGCCAGGGCATGTAGCAACACTGAGTCTGAAGAAGGGTCTCGACCCGAAAGTCATAGTGAGTGGGCCATGTTTGAACCAGGCACAGCATCGCAGCGAGTAGGCCCAAAATGCTGGAGTAACTCAGCGGGAGAGGCAGCACTTCTGGAGAGAAGGACTGGGTGACTTTTCGGGTCGAGACCCTTCTTCAGACTTCAGTCACCCATTCCTTCTCTCCAGAGATGCTGCCTGACCTGCTGAGTTACTCCAGCATTTTGTGAAATAAATACCTTCGATTTGTACTAGCATCTGTAGTTATTTTCTTACACAACACTGAGTGGAGTCTATAGCTAGAATTAAAAAAGGTATTTTGGCAACTGCTTTCGTAAGCTGGTCATCGGGAGTGTAGGAAGGAACTGCAGATGCTGGTTTAAACCAAAGATAGACACAAAATGCTGGAGTAACTCAGCGGGACAGGCAGCATCTCTGGAGAGAAGGAATGGGTGACTGAAGTCTGAAGAAGGGTCTCGACCCGAAAAGTCACCTATTCCCTCTCTCCAGAGATGCTGCCTGTCCCGCTGAGTTACTCCAGCATTTTGGGCCTACTCTCTGCGATGCTGTGCCTGGTTCAAACATGGCCCACTCACTACGACTTTGCCACAGCAGTTCTCACTTTACAATAGACAATAGACAATAGGTGCAGGAGTAGGCCATTCGGCCCTTCAAGCCAGCACCGCCATTCAATGTGATCATGGCTGATCATTCACAATCCCGTTCCTGCCTTCTCCCCATACCCCCTGACCTCGCTATCATTGAGAGCTCTATATAACTCTCTCTTGAAAGCATCCAGAGAATTGGCCTCCACTGCCTTCTGAGGCAGAGAATTCCACCGATTTGCAACTCTCCGAGTGAAAAAGTTTTTCCTCATCTCCGTTTCTAAATGGCCTACTCCTTATTCTTAAACTGTGGCCCCTGGTTCTGGAGCTCAAAAATGGACAAGTTGAATCAACACAGGTTATAGTTTGCTAGGTGTCACACAAGTATCCCCTGCCATTTTCCTAATGCAAACAAAAATGCAATTACTGCTGCCGACACTCTCAAATGAGGCAAGTCCTTGAATTCCAGGCTTGGGGTGGCACCAGAGTAAACAGCTGCGGGCCCCTCACACTTTGCAACTGTAGAGCATGTTTTCCAGAGGGAACACATTACCAGGCCTGTGCGTTGCTCCTGGTACTGGTACACAATATGACATTTCTCTTCCATAACCAGATGTCTCCTGTCCGACTCCCATGAACAGAATTTTAATCCACAATGCTCTGCTCGCTTCTTTCCTGAGAGATTCCTTCTGTTATTGAAGCTAAAGCAGGCTAAAGGGCAATATTACTCCAACTAAGAATTAATAACTTAGTTCCTGAGAGCTCAGATGAAATTCCATGTCTATTTATAGTGAAATTATAAATGTTTCCGATTTTGTTCTAAATAGCGAACAATGGAAATCCTCCCCTTCACATCGCTGCAAAGAGCCAATATTTCCGCAGAAATTCCAGCCACGGATGTATTAACTTGCCTCAATATGGTTTTAAGGTTATTGAGCTTAGGCAAGTTGAGATTTTTAAAAGTTACTAATTGGACATCATCGTCCCGAAAATTCAAGAAGTTAGCTGTGATCCGGTTGAAAATAATGTTGTTCTTCTCCAAAAGCAAAAGATTAGAAAACATTACATATTAAAAACACTCAGAATTGAATTTAGGTACCTGCCTTGTGAATGACTGGTTAAATAAAAATACCCCAAGTGGATGGGAAAGTGGGACAACGTGGAACCAGTTATGGTCAGCACGGACATGATGGACCGAAGGGCCTATTTCTATGCTGCCTCTAAACTTGGTAAAAAAACAGGTATGTAATCATGACGATTTGCTTGGCTTTTGGAGACCCATAAATCCTGGGAGATTTGGTTTGTGGGCTGGGGAAGGAAAATATAGAAAGATGGTTGTAAACAAGTTGTGAAAAGAAGTCAGCATCGGTAAAGGAATATGGATGGATAGGACAATTGACTGGGTAAAAATTTGGCAGATGGCTTAGAATATACCCCAGAAAGGTATAAATACCTCAGAGAAATTCCAGAACCAGGGGCCACAATCTAAGAATAAAGGGGAGGCCATTTAAAACTGAGGAGAAAAAACGTTTTCACCCAGAGAGTTGTGAATTTGTGGAATCCTCTGCCACAGAAGGCAGTGGAAGCCGATTCACTGGATGGATTTAAAAGAGAGTTAGATAGAGCTCTAGTGGCATCAAGGGGTATGGGGAGAAGGCAGGCACGGGTTAATGATTGTGGATGATCAGCCATGATCACAATGAATGGCGGTGCTGGCTTGAAGGGCCAAATGGCCTCCTCCTGCACCTATTTTCTATGTTTCTATGTTTAATGTGCTGAATTATGGTTAATAATTTTGATAGGAATAGAAAAACAGAATATTGATGAAAGAAACTAAATCGATGGAATGGTACAGCATTCGATGGAGGGATTTGGAGTGTCCCACATAAAACATGGAAAGTAATTAGAAAGTTATCTGGAACATTGACCTTTCTTGCAGGGGTAACCGAGTAGGAAAAATGTCAGGAAATTTTACAATCTTTATGAAATTCCGCTGGAATCCAGATTCCAGAATTAAATTCATTGGGTTGATTCCTGGGATAAAGGGGCTGCCTTAGAAGAAAGTTGTAGATTTACTCATTAGCGTTTAAAAAGATGAGAAGCGATCTTACTGAAATGCACAAGATTCTGGTGGGTTCTGACGGAAGCTGACTAACCTGAAGCATTAATTCTGTTTCGTCGCTCCAGATACTGCCTGACTTGAATATTATGGGATAATTTTTCCTATTATCTATGGCAGTGAAATGGGTGATAGTGAATCTGTTGCAAGTTCCACATGAATTCATTTCATTTCCAATGAGGTCAATAACCAGACATTAACCAGGATGCATTGATCCTGCCACATGGTGTTTCTTGATTAGTCCAGGCAGCAGAGGTTATGGGGAGAAGGGAGGAAAATAGGGTTAGGGGGGAGAGATAATTCAGCCATGATTGAATGGTGGAGTAGACTTTATGGGCCGAATGGCCCAATTCTACTCTTATCACTTATGAACTATGACCTTATGATTGCTACATGTTTATTTTGATTTACATAGAAACATGGAAACAACTCTCTGGGTGAAAAAGTTCCTTCTCACTTCAGTTTTAAATGGCCTCCCCTTTATTCTAAGACTGTGGCCCCTAGTTCCGGACTCGCCCAACGTTGGGAACATTTTTCCTGCATCTAACTTGTTCAGTCCTTTTATAATTTTATATGTTTCTATAAGATCCCCTCTAATCCTTCTAAACGCCAGTGAATATAAGCCTAGTCTTTTCAATCTTTCCTCATATGACAGTCCCGCCATCCCATGGATCAATCTCGTGAACCTACGCTGCACTGCCTCAATTACAAGGATGTCCTTCCTCAAATTAGGAGACCAAAACTATACATAATACTCCAGATGTGGTCTTACCAGGGCCCTATACAACTGTACCTCTTTACTCCTATACTGAAATTTTCTCGTTATGAAGGCCAACATGCCATTAGCTTTCTTCACTGCCTGCTGTACCTGCACGCCAACTTTCAGTGACTGGTGTCAATGTGCGGGGATCGCTGGTCGGTGCGGACTCGGTGGGCCGAAGGGCCTGTTTCCGCGTTGTACCTCTAAACTAAACTAAAACGAAACAATTCTGATCTATTTTGCTTTAGCTGGTCAGTAGGTTGTTAACAAACTATTTATAATTCATTAATTATATACATTACTTTAGTTTAGAGACACAGCATTAAAACAGGCCCTTTGGCCCATCAAGTTCATGCTTACCATCACTGGTTCCATGTTATCCCACTTTCTCATCCATCAGGAGTATTTTAAAAAAGAGGCCAGTTAACCTCCAAACCGTTTGGAATATGGGAGGAAACCGGAGTATTCTGAGGAATCCCACGAGGTCACAGGAACAACGTGTAAACTCAACAGAGACAACATCCAAGGTCAGGATCGAACCCGGGTCCCTGGTCCCTGTACCAGCTGCAGCATTGTGCTGCCCTACTGTTTATACACAAAAGCTAACTAATATAGAAATATAGAAACATAGAAAATAGGTGCGGGAGTAGGCCATTCAGCCCTTCGAGACAGCACCGCCATTCAATATGATCATGGCTGATCATCCAGAATCAGTACCCCGTTCCTGCTATTTCCCCATATTCCTTGATTCCGTTAGCCTTAAGAACTAAATCTAACTCTCGCTTGAAAACATCCAGTGATTTGGCCTCCACTGCCTTCTGTGGCAGAGAATTCCACAGATTCACAACTCTCTGGGTGAAAACGTTTTTCCTCATCTCAGTCATAAATGGCCTACCCCTTATTCTTAAACTGTGACCCCTGGTTCTGGACTCCCCCAACATTGGGAACATTTTTCCTGCATCTACTCTGTCCATTTTTTAAATCTAATACAACCATCACATAATGTAATACTCATATGGAATATAACCAGATTTCCACATTAGAAACCAAAGATCACTGCAGACCATAAAACTCTGATGCGAAGAGTAACGTTTACCAGGAGAAGCACCTCAGAGAAAGTCAGGCAGAGATAAATTCATATTGAACTTACCTATCAGTTGGCAAACGCACACCAGATTATTTCCAGAGAACTGGCCTGGCTGCAAGCACAACAGACAATAAGAAAGTCTCGACAGCAAGCCTCTGCTTTACATTATCAGCTGATAAACATCGTAGAGAACAAAGCAGAAGTAGGTCAAGTGCCACAAAATTATGAAACCTATCTCATTTTGAGAATAAGTGTCCAACTTCAAAAGTTCTCAAACAGTGATTGAATAGATTCAAAATATCATAATTGTAGATTGCACTTTCCCCAGTCCTCCTCACTTCATTTCAATTAACCAAGTCGTTAATTATGCCAACAATTCACATTAAAAATAGGATGACTCAAAGCAAACCTGCTCTCACGTGCCAGTGAACTTTCACGAGCATCTATGATTAAACGTAGGATGTGATTCTCCTAAACCCGTACCCAACATCTATCTCTTAATCCACTACATTAAAATCTGATCATTCTTGCTGCCATTAAAGTCAAGAGTGTTTTATTGTCATATGTCCCAGATAGAACAATGAAATTCTTACTTGCAGCAGCACAACAGAATATATATACACACACACACATATATATATATATATATATACACATATATACACACTCACACATACACATATATATATACACACACATACACACACACACACATGTATAGATATACACACACACACACACACACACACACACACACACATATATATATATATATACACACACACACACAAAAACAATAATATTGCAAGAATAACAATAATAGTCTATGTAGTTCAGAGCTTACTTGAGGTTGCAATGTTTAATAGCTGAATGGCTGTAAGGAAGAAGCTGTTCCTGAACCTGGATGTTTACCTAACGAATCTTAAAACAAAATGTAGAGTGCAAATTCTTTTGTCACAGTGGCATAATGTAAAAGTGATAAACTGAATCTCAGAAAATTATGGAATGAAATCTAGCCCAAGTATAAAAATCCAGGTTTTGTACACGAGCAAAGATACTAGAGGAACAAGATGGACCACTCCGTTGAAATCGCCTATACTGAAGTATAGTACGCAAAGGAGTCATTTTAGTAGGCAAAACCAGCCGTTCGTTATGCCTCTAGCTGTGTAATCAGTGTTTTGGGGGAACAGTATGTGCCTATAAAAATGCAGAATAAATCTCAGATTTTTGTTATTTTTCTTTTAAAATGTTTGTGCAAGTTTCTGCCTACTAAAATGACGTCATGACATACTATGGTTTTTAGGGTCGAGTGGTCTATCTTGTTCCTTTAGTATCTTTGTACACGAGTACTAAACTAAATTCTAGCTATGGCGTCAGAAGCATGGTGGGTTGATAAGATGTAGTCTCAGATCAATGCAAATGGCTCCCTGACATTCTTTTGAAAATGATCTGGGAAATTATCTTTGGAAAGTACCTGGTCAATATCTTTCCATTAAAATAACTGAAACAAGATGAGCTCATCTTTATCATATTTGTACTTAATGCTGCCTGTAATTTGGCCACTTTTCCTTAACATTAGTTGGCTACGATATTCTTGAGTTTGTGAACGAAATCAACTAAATGGAAATATTTTTTCTTTTACAAAAGAGATGTCTGTAAAATATAGAATATTTACCATGACACCGTGAAGGCAGTGCTCCTTTAAAGAATCATTTGATCGTCGTTAAGGTTTGAGATGGTGTTAATTGTTTCACAATACACAAATTAATAGAACAGGGTGCACTTTGCTCTGGGAAAGCTTTTTAGACTTTGTTCAGAGAGAAATATCTTAGAAAGCAAATTTACAGGGCACTTAGGCAGTGCTTCAGGTTCGGTTCTGACCTCCAGAACTGTCTGAAGAAGGGTCTTGACCCGAAGCGTCACCCATTCCTTCACTCCTGAGATGCTGCCTGAGATGCTGCCTACTCCAGCATTTTGTGTCTACCTTTGATTTGAACCAGCATCTGCAGTTATTTTCCTACACATTCAGAACTAACCATGTCTTGTTTGCACATTCTCTCCGTGACATTGTGGAGTTCCCCCTGGTTCTCATGTTTCCTCCCACATCCCAAAGACTTGCTGGTTTGCAGATTAATTGGCCATTGCAAATTGTCCCTATGTAGGTGGATGGCAGAAGAATCCGAAGGGGTGGGGCAGGGGCAGGATTTATTGGGTGGATGAAAAAGAATAGATTAGAGGAAAATAAACAGAGAAATATGGGAATGGGATTAGTTAAGAGTGCTCTGAGAGCCAGCGTAGATTTCATGGGCTGAATGGCCTCCTATGGCCTGTGAAATCTAAAAATATGATACAAAGATATTGGGTGCAAAATGGGCAATAAATTCATCAATTTAAGATTTAAACTGGCACAAAAAATAATTAGTGAAAATTTCATTCAATATTTTTTAAACGAGCTCCATTCACACTCAAATATATTCCTATATAAAGCATCAATAATGAAAAAGTGCACAGGTATTTACTCCAATGCGTATAATGTAAAAATAATACGTTTATTCAAAACCTACCTGAAGTATTAGGATCATGAGGTGATAAAGATATTTGTTTTGCAACAGACTTAAAAATCAAATAATTCCAAAATAAAATATTGTAAATATTTGCAATCTGAAGTAGGAAGTGCTCAAAATACAGCAGGTTAGGCAGAGAAGCAGAAACATAGAAACATAAAAAGTAGGTGCAGGAGTAGGCCATTCGGCCCTTCGAGCCTGCACCGCCATTCAATATGATCATGGCTGATCATCCAACTCAGTATCCTGTACCTGCCTTCTCTCCATACCCCCTGATCCCTTTAGCCACAAGGACCACATCTAACTCCCTCTTAAATATAGCCAATGAACTGGCCTCAACTACCTTCTGTGGCAGAGAATTCCACAGATTCACCACTCTGTGTGAAAAAAAACTTTCTCATCTCGGTCCTAAAAGACTTCCCCCTTATCCTTAAACTGTGACCCCCTTATTCTGGACTTCCCCAACATCGGGAACAATCTTCCTGCATCTAGCCTGTCCAACCCCTTAAGAATTTTGTAAGTTTCTATAAGATCCCCCCTCAATCTTCTAAATTCCAGCGAGTACAAGCCGAGTCTATCCAGTCTTTCTTCATATGAAAGTCCTGCCATCCCAGGAATCAATCTGGTGAACCTTCTCTGTACTCCCTCTATGGCAAGAATGTCTTTCCTCAGATTAGGAGACCAAAACTGTATGCAATACTCCAGGTGTGGTCTCACCGATGCCCGGTACAACTAATATTTCAAATGAGTGATCATAATTTTCAAAAGCCACAAGGTCATCTCCCATGAGGAAACATAGTTTAGCCCATGTAAGAACTTTCTGTGAGGTGGCACTAATTTAACAACCATGTTAGTCAAATTCCATAGTTATGAAATATTCCTCTGCTATTTTAGTGGCTCTGAACATTGAAATCGTTGGCGGATAAATTCTTTAAATCACATTCCTTTTTTCCACCTTATCTAATCTCGTGGAATGTTTACACGCACAGATACCACTTCCTAAACAGTTCCTCCGGATCAACAATGATTTGCTTCCATTCTGGTTTTTATGAATTCTGAGGCTAAAAATCCAGAAATTTATGACTGAAACATAAATTAAGTGCTTTGCAAGAAAAAAATAAGAAATACAAGCTGCTGCCATAAGATTCACTATTCTCTATAGATGACATTTCAGCTCGGCTTTAGCTTATAACCTAACGTAAGAACATTAAATCCTCCAATTTTAGGTAACCGTTTTCCTCTCCTCTCTTTTCTCTGCCCCCTCCACATTTCTCTCCCTATTTCGCTCCCTTTCCCCACCTCTTCGTCCTCTTCCACCCATATCCCTCTGGCTTCACATTTCATTCCTCCTCTCTCCTTATCTGACACCATTTTGTATCTTTGTCATCCTTGTCCAACTTCCAATCACCTGTATGCACCTACCATTTGCCAGGCTTTGTCCTGTCCCTGTCCGCACCTTTTGTCCTGGCTCCCTCCCCTCCTCCCCCTTATACAATCAGCCAGAAGAAAGGTCCTGACCGGAAAAGTTGCCTGTCCATTCCCTCCACAGATGCTGCCTGACCTACTGAGTTACTCCAGCACAAGTGTTTTACTTAGGATTCTAGTATCTGCAGTTCCTCACCTCTCCAAGAACATCTATGCTTTTTGCTGATTATATTTAGGTTTTAACAGGGAAGCTTGAGTGGAAATTTCTCTGTCTCTTAGAAAGCATATCTATATTTCCAGAACAAATATGCAGACAAATAAGACCACCTCAAGTTCCAACATGTCATTTAGTAAGTTACTAGACCAAGTGGACCCGATGGGCCCAAACCTCTCCTGCATTGGTCAGCACCCTATCCTCCCCCCCACCTCCCGTCTCTCCTCAACCCCCCCTCCCCTCTCCCTTCCCCCCCTCCCCCCTTCCCCCCTCCCTCCTCCCCTCCCCCTCCCCTCCTTTTAAACTTAAAAATGTGAATAACAAAAAATATAACACCGATTTCAATAAAGCTACTTGCATTATCACTAAAGTGACAATGGGTGAGTAAGGTGGGCCTAAAATTGTCGCGCTATCGTGTACCGTTTTGGCTGAAGTTCAGTCACAAACAAGATAACAAACGAGAATTTTAGTATATGGATTTACTTGAAGTCCAGCTGCAAAAGCACATTTTGTAAAATGTCACCAGCCTAATAACATTTACACTACCTTTGTTAACTGAAACCCACAGGCCAAGTTATAACTTGGATGAGTTGGGTTATTTAAAATAGAATATTTTCAATATTCAAATTATTTTCAGATAGCAATTAAAAACCAACAATTTCACACAGAAAATATTTAATCCAAATTACCTAATGGCTTCTGAATGAGGTAGCACATATAAACCATTGACATATTGAGACTTTAGGCTGGCAGACTGAATGTCTATCACATTGTTACACTGGGCAGGGGCAGTACACATATAATTGCAGACAGAACTAAAAGCATGGTCATATTAAAGATAGAAAATTGGAACAATATGTTATAACATCGGTGCGATGTAGTGTTTTGTTTTGTAGCCTTATTTGCCTCTGGAAAGGTAAATGTAATTATTTCATTTTCCGGGCACATGGCACATTAAAAGCATGTACTGGCACCTTTATGTTTACCAAAAAAACAACAGAACGTGAAGTGCAACTTGCATTTAGTGAACAGCATCTATAAAACTACTTCTGATGTTTAGCATCCTCCTGATCTCCTCAAGTTTTGATGTTGAATCAACTTCAGGAGGGCCTGAACTCAAAAAAGATTCTGTTGCTTTGTCAGACATTTTAGGGTTTGCCGCAACTGTAGCAGAGTTTCAGTTCCCTGTCTATAAGCTGGTGAAATATTAATCGTTCTTTCAAGGCCTTTTCCAGGCAGTTTTCAACACAGAGCCTTTCTGGGTTTTGTCTGTGATTTCAGACACAGTTACAGAATGTCTTCATTAACCATATTACAAAAAATTGTAGACCTTGATGAGTTGCCCAGATAGGTGAAACAATTGGAAGATGAAATTTAACAATAATTAGTACGAGGTCACGCATTTGGAAGGCCCAATAAGCCTAGTACAGATAGAATGTTAAGGCCCAAAATATATTGAGGAAAAGAGGGACATTGTTTAGAAGTGTCTCTGGAAGTGCAGCACAGATAGACAAGGTGATCTTACTGAAAAAGCATACTGAATTCCCCCTTAATTCCCCCTCCTCCTTTATTCCCCTATCCTCCACTCTCTTTTCCTTCCTTCCTCCACTAAAAGTGGGTTAACCAGTTCCGCAGTTGCAACGATGTACCCCCTTGGGATTACACTGCCTCCAGCCAATAATCAGTCTATCAGGGAACCTCCTTGCCTGTTGCCGGCCCCTATTTGTCCTGGCTTTCTTTCGCTTCCAGTATTCCCCCCCCCTCCCCCTTCCCCCTCCTCCCTCAAACAATCAGTCTAAAGAAGGGTCTCGACCCAAAACATCGCCTATCCAATTCCTCCAGAGATACTGCTGCCTGATCTGCTAAGTTACTCCAGCATTTTGTGTCCATCTTTAATATAAACCAGCATCTGCAGTTCCTTTTTATTCGTGCCTTCATCAGCTGGAGCACGAAAAACAAGTGCAAGGAACTCGTGGTACAGTTTTATATGACACTAGACGACCCGTGGACATGTTGGGCCCAACCTCTCCTACAGCGCCAGCTCGCCGGCAACAGCTGTTGCTTTGGGCGGGAAGAAGCCCCGGCGGGCAACCAGCGCGCTTTGAGCGGGAAGAGCCAGCGACCAATCAGAGCGGCAGCGGCGCTCCCCCCACGTGGGACCCGGAACAGCGACCAATGGGGCATCGAGCCGGAGGTCAGAGCCAATCAATCGACCCCACGTGGGGGGGGAGGGGGGGGCAGCAGGAGCAAATCAGGACGTGCCGGATCCCACGTGGGGGGGAGGTGGTAGAGCCAATCAAATGGCGATCTCAAAATGGCAACCCTCCCCCAACTGCACACGCTCGGATCCGGCGGCCATCTTACTGTTGTGACACAAGATGAACACGTAAGTATTAGATCAACGGGCCCCAACTGCGCAGGCGAGGACCCGTTGGGTTTCCATTGTGACGTTGAACACAAAGGTATTACTGCGCAGGCGCGGCTGATGGGCAGGGGAAGTGGAAAAGGGATTTATCAAAGTTTAAAAAGCGATTTATTAAAGATTAAAAAGTGAATAGCTTTTAAAATCTAACAGCCATTTGAACCGCAGGACAATGGTGAGAAAGGTGGGCCTAAAATTGTTGCGCTATTGTGCACTGTTTTGGCTGTATTTCGGGTACAAACAATCAAACAAACATACGAATATACAAGATGAGAGTTTTAGTAATATACTAGAACAAGTGTGCCCGTTCAAAGCGGGCCCGTTGGGCCTGTCCCCACACCCCCCATTCTCTCCTCCCCCAGCCCCACTCTTACTCTCCAAGTGTGCCCGTTGGGCCCGTCCTCCTGATCTGTGTATGTCAAGTGACCACTATAACCTTCTTTTTTTTTTTTTTTCCTAATCAGATGTGCAGCACTTTGGTCAACATGGGTTGTTTTTAAATGTGCTATACAAATATAATTGACTTGACTTGACTTGCAATAACAAAACAATCAGTGCTTTTCTGGAAACTTTTCGAAACAATGTAGCCGTCACAAGCTGAAAACTAAATCCTTTTCTGGAAACTTTTCGAAACAATGTAGCCGTCACAAGCCACAAGCTGAAAACTAAATCTGCACCGCAGCGCCCCCTGAAAAAGGGGGGGGCAGCGCTTTAAAACCTCTGTAACTTAAAAAACACGCGACCAAATTAAATGAAAATATCACGGCCGAGCGAGCGCGAGATTGGCGATTGAGGCGGTGCGAAAACCGTCGCGCTGCGGTCCGCCGTTTTGCTGCAATCGCTGTTACGAATATATCAGGCCAAACCTCAAAAAAAAATATACACAAGATCTGAGTTTTAGTATTATATAGATAGATAGATAGAAGATAGATATAGATTCGTTAGGCCAAGCTTGGAGTAGTCTGTGCTATTCTGTTCACCATACTGAAGGTAGGACGTGATCTGCAGAACAGTCACCAGAGTCACCTGGAGTTGTTCAGCTATGAGTGGAGACTGGAAAGACTGGTTTGTTCTTCCTGGAGCAGAGATGATAGAGGGGGGGAAAAGACACAAAATGCTGTAGTAACTCAGCGGGACAGGCAGCATCTCTGGAGAGAAGGAATGGGTGACGTTTCAGGTCGAGACCCTTCTTCAGACTTGAGAGAGAAGGGTCTCGACCCGAAACGTCGCCCATTCCTTCTCTCCAGAGATGCTGCCTGTCCCGCTGAGTTACTCCAGCATTTTGTGTCTGTCTTCGATTTAAACTTGCATCTGCAATTCTTTCCCACACGTTGGGGGGGGGGGGGGGGGGGTCTGGATTAACATATGCAAAAAATGTGAGGGCATAAATCGGGTAAATAGTAAGAATGTTTTTCTCACAGCACTGGTGCGCAAAACAAGAGGGTGCGGGTTTAATTAAGGTGTCGATCAGCAGATTTAACGGAGATTTGTGGAGGATTTTTTTTTAAGCGAGGGTGGTTGGAATTTGGAACACGCCCTGAGCTGGTGGTGAAGGCAGAGACCTTCATAACATTTATGCACACAAACGGTTGCAGGAATCACCAAAGAAATAGCTGAAAAAAAATCCCTTCTAGGTGAAAGTGCTTCCCTATGAAAGTTGGCCTGTTTCCATAATTGACTACAAACATGGGTACGTGAACCTGCCGCCCTGTGTTGTATTCCATTTGACCTAATGCCTGTAAAACCTCACCAGTGTTGGTTTTTAGCAGAGTGGTACTTTCCGCCAACGGTATCTGACTCATTTTCAAACAAACTGTGGCAGCAATTTAATGTTACCCGTTAATCAATATCTCTACTCCTTCCCACACCTTTATTTGAAAGTCTGCTTGATTGCTGCCATTGCTACGTAGCTTGGACAGGCAATAGATTACAGTCTTTATGGACTTTACATTCCTTATTGTAAACTACACTATCCCAGTTGCTCATCATCAGAATGAACTTACCAAACTGTGAAACGTGCAGGATAGGAAATGCGATGCCCTTAAGACACTGAAGAGAAGACACGAAAAGCTGGGGTAACTCAGCAGCTCAGACAGCATCTCTGGAGAAAAGGAATAGGTGACCCTTCTTCAGAAGTGCCTCGACCTGAAACGTCACCTATTCCTTTTCTCCAGAGATGCAGCGTGACCCACTGAGTTACTCCAGCTTTTTTACAGATGATGACGTTCTGCTTTCTATTGACATTTCAAAGTGCCAGTGAAATTGCTGGCTTCTTGCCATTGCTTTAGATGAGCAAGCTGTCGGGAATTGCAATGTAGAATCTGGCCTTTTTAAAATGGCTAAAAATTGAAGTGGGTAATGGTCCTGGGAATGATGGCAACCGACTGGTCTCTCCAGCACCTTTCAGTCTCTGTTTGTAGGCGTGGATTTCGCTCCATCTCTCTAGTTTAGTTTAGAGATACAGCGCAGAAATAGGCCCTCCACACCGACCAGCGATCCCCACACATTAACACAAGCCTACGCACACGAGGGTCAATTTACACTTATACCAAGTATACAAACCCACGCCAATTAACCTACAAACCTGTAAGTCTTTGGGGTGTGGGAGGAAACCGAAGATCTCGGAGAAATCCCACGCGGTCACGGGGAGAACGCACAAACTCCGTATAGACTAGCACCCGTAGTCAGGATCGAACCTGGGTCACCGGCGCTGCAAGTGCTGTAAGGAGGCAACTCTACCGCTGCGCCACTGTGCTGCCCTATTGTCCCAAGCTGTACCAGTCTCCCATGAAATGCTCGAGCAGACTATGTCCAACAACACGGCAATTGTATACACACACTCAAATGCCACGTGTAGTTTGCTCAACGACTTTGACTGACCTGATCATCTCCTATTCTGCACACAGAACTAACGTGCACGGCACGGTCTGAAAAGACCAAACTTCACAGTGCACAACTGTGTGCAGTGTTTGAGTACCAACTGCCTGTGATGCTTCTGCAAGTAGAGTATGCAGGCATCAGAAAAGTAGGTGTATGAGCTGGGAGTGGAATGAGGAGAAGAGGAGGTAGGTGTTGTTGTTCGTCCTTTGGGTTCGAAGATGACCGTGACTTCACTTTCAGTCTTATTATTTCGACCGCTGTTTGGGATCGCCGCCTGCCGTGGTCTGCTGGCCGAGGTTGAAGTCATGACTTGCGCTTGACTTGGATTTAAGTGAGGGGGAGTTGCGCAGATCGCCGGCCTCACTCTCTCGTCCCGGCCTATCGGGTTCCAGCGGCAAGACATAGTCGGGACGGCTGGGGACAGGTCAGGATGCAGTGGATGGTCAGAAGTGCCCAACGTATCTCACTCTGCCCTGTTTGCGCTCCACGACGCTTTGCTGGGATCGTCTTTCTGCCCGTTGAACCTTCCGGTGGTTTCCTCCGCGCAATCCGCCGAACCCAGGCTTCACGTGCTGGGTAGACAAGCCCTAAAGCCGCTGGAACCAACGACTGGACTTGTGGCATGCAAGGAGAAGAAGAAGTAGGTGGGAGGATGCAGTCACCCTCACCAGTTGCAATTTGTTGTTGGCCATGAGTTCAGAAATGAGCATCCCAGCAATGGCATCCATGCAAGTGTCTGAAACCGATCCTCGTTGATACAGAAAGAAAGAAAACTGCAGATGCTGGTTTAAATCGAAGGTAGACACAGAATGCTGGAGTAACTCAGCGGGACAGGCAGCATCTCTGGAAAGAAGGAATGGGTGATGTTTTGGGTCTTCAGTCTGAAGAAGGGTCTCGACCCGAAACGTCACCCATTCCTTCTCTCCAGAGATGCTGCCTGACCCGCTGAGTTACTGCACCATTTTGTGTCTACCTATCTGATACAGATTGTTAGTGGTGAGTGATTGGGCTGTGGCAAATCGAGCAGGGGCAAGGACTAGTGGTTTTATTGCTAACATTCCAGTTATGACATTCGAAGATACACTCATGAACCTACACGGGACAAGATGTAATTGAACTTTTGGCAACAGTTCTTGTGACGCTGCCTCAGCATGCCTCAGCATGCTCATGCTTCAACAGAGTTCGATTTTGGGTTCAGATCTCAGTCTCGTGATCTGTGCTCTGGTATTAATGATGACATCAGTGCAGTGCTGACTGTGTTGAATCACCCAGGAAGAAGGTTAAGAGACTCTCCGCTTTAACGCAGAGACACTGCCACCCAACACATCAATCTCCAACATTCGCATCACCTTCAACGTGATCCCACCACCAGTCACATCATCCCATTCTGTGGAATTCTCTGCCACAGAGGGCAGTGGGGGCCAAATCACTGGATGAATTTAAGAGAGAGTTAGATAGTGCTCTGGGGGGCTAGTGGAATCAAGGGACATGGGGAGAAGATGGGCACAGATTACTGATTGTGGATAGTATAAGACAATAACTGCAGATGCTGGTACAAATCGAAGGTATTTATTCACAAAATGCTGGAGTAACTCAGCAGGTCAGGCAGCATCTCAGGAGAGAAGGAATGGATGACGTTTCGGGTCGAGACACTTCTTCAGACTGATGTCAGGGGGGCGGGACAAAGGAAGGATATAGGTGGAGACAGGAAGATAGAGGGAGATCTGGGAAGGGGGAGGGGAAGAGAGGGACAGAGGAACTATCCAAAGTGGGCGAAGTCGATGTTCATACCACTGGGCTGCAAGCTGCCCAAGCGAAATATGAGGTGCTGTTCCTCCAATTTCCGGTGGGCCTCACTATGGCACTGGAGGAGGCCCATGACAGAAAGGTCAGACTGGGAATGGGAGGGGGAGTTGAAGTGCTCGGCCACCGGGAGACCAGTTTGGCCAACGCAATTGTGGATGATCAGCCGTGATCACAATGAATGGCGGTGCTGGCTCGAAGGTCCGAATGGCCTCCTCCTGCACCTATTATCTATGTTTCTATTCCCACCCCCTTCTCTATTCTGTAAGGAGCACATCCTCTGCAACTCCTTGGTTCACTCAGTCCTTCTCTCCCAAACCATCCCCTCCCCAGGCACTTTTCCTGCAACCACTGTCCACACCAACAGACTGGCTCCACCAAGATGCAGGACAGAACACCACAGGAGATCCTTCTTCCCTGTGGCTATCAAACTGTACAACTCCTCCCCCTTCTGTCATGGGATAGACTGAGACTGACTCCCCCCCCCCTCCCCCCGCCCCCCCAATCTTTCCACATCCCCAATCCTTTACACTCATCACTTAAATTTCTCGTTTCATGTGTTTTGTGTTGTTGTGTTTTTATGAATGTTGGCAGATCAATTTCCCTCCTGGGATAAATAAAGTCCTATCGTACCGTATCGTATCACAAATGCAAGTTTCCACTTTGCTTTTGCTTCCAGGCTCGGCGATGACTCGCAACATTAGTCAGCCTCGTCATCTGCTCCTCTCTCTTCCGGGTGCAAGTGTGGAGGAGCCCGTGAAAAGAGGAAGCATTTCCAACATTCCTCCTCGTCTTCCAAGGTCTCCAGGCCTCCATTCGCAGCCAAAAGTCTTGGCTTGTCCGCTCTCGTATGCAGTTATGCTTCCTCCTGTTCCTCAAGTCAGATTATATTGTGGAATGACTGATGCCATTTGCTCCACCCAGTGCAAGCCTCTCCATTAAGAGCCACTGGCTAGCTTTAACCAGTGCAGGATAACTTTCACTTCTCCGCTGATGTGCCTAGCTGATCAACAGCATGGATATTACTAGAACTGCAGATTTCTAGTTTAAATAAAATCCCCGAAAAGTCACCTATCCATGTTCTCCAGAGGCCGGCACGGTGGCACGGCGGTCGAGTTGCTGCCTTACAGCGCCAGAGACCCGGGTTTGACCCTGATTACTTGTGCAGGAGAATGGTCAGGACCCGAAACGTCACCCATTCCTTCTCTCCCGAGATGCTGCCTGACTCCCTGAGTTACTCCAGCATTGTGTGTCGCCCTAATTACTTGTGCTGTCTGTACGGAGTTTGTACATTCTCACTGTGACCACGTGGGTTTTCTCCAGGTGCTCCGGTTTCCTCCCACGCTCCAAAGACGTATGGCTTTGTAGGTTAATTGGCTTCAGTAAAATTGTAAACTGTCCCTGGTGTGTAGGATGGTGCCAGTTTGCGGGGTGATCGGTGGTCGGTGTGGCAAAGGGCTTGTTTCCCTGCTGCATTTCTAAAATAAAACTAAAGTTGCTGCCTGACCCGTTGAATTACTCCAGCACTTTGTGATTTTTTTGGGATGATACTAGCTGTGCACCAAAATGAATACATTTGCAATACGACCAATGGGGGAAATTGGGTTAATCATGCACTATGCCTTCAATATCAATTTTTGGGGTTTGTTAAGCCGAGTAACTGTTTTTCTAGTCCGATATTTCCTGTCAGAGAGATATTTAAAAACTACGAAAAACTATAAGGGCGGCACGGTGGCGCAGCGGTAGAGTTGCTGCCTTACAGCGCCAGAGTCCCGGGTTCAGTCCTGACTACGGGTGCTGTCTGTACGGAGATTGTACGTTCTCCCCGTGGCCTGCGTGGGTTTTCACCGAGATCTTCGGTTTCCTCCCACAATCCAAAGACGTACAGGTTTGTAGGCTAATTGGCTTGGTGAATGTAAATCATCCCGAGAGTGTGCACGATAGTGTAAGTGTGCAGGGATCGCTAGTCGGTGTGGACTCGGTGGGCGTGTTCCCTTGCTGTATCTCTAACCTAAACTAAATTGCCATGAACATAGATCGCCTTTAAAGAAACATATCCGTGTTGATTTAATTCTCCTACCTACAGTAATCTGATAAGCACATGTTATGCAATATGCAAGGTCAGGGCCTGAGTGCAAACTTGGGCCTTGAGACATTGAATAATGTTCTTCAAAGATAAAGTTAAAATTTGAGACTAAATATATATTTTTTGTGGTATAACTACACGTAAAAATATATAGATAACGTTGACTCGGCTCATTTATAAAATTAATGGCCTTATAGTTGTTCGCAAATAAAAAGTATAGTTATTTCATCGTTGGTGTCAGTGACAACCTTCCATTAAATCTTCATCTTAAGGTTTGAAAACCTTTAAGGTTTGAGGTTTGGGCGGCACGGTGGCTCAGAGGTAGAGTTGCTGCCTTACAGCGCGGTCAGGGCCAGAAACGCAGGTTCGATCCCGACTACGGGTGCAGTCTGTACGGAGTTTGTCCGTTCTCCCCGTGACCGCGTGGGTTTCCTCCGAGATCTTCGGTTTCCTCCCGCACTGAATACGTAACAGGTTTATAGGTTAAAACCGAAGATAGACACAAAAAGCTGGAGTAACTCAGCGGGACAGGCAGCATCTCTGGAGAGAAGGAATGGGTGACGTTTCGGGTCGAGACCCTTCTTCAGGTCTCTAGCTTTTTGTGTCACAGGGTTATAGGTTAATTGGCTTGGTATAAATGTAAATTGTCCCTAGTGTATGTAACCTAGTGTTAATGTGCAGAGATCGCTGGTTGGTGCGGACTCGGTGGGCCGAAGAGCCTGTTTCCGCACTGTATCTCTAAACTAAGCCACACTAAACTAAACTAAAAAGGAATTGTTTGAAACAATGCAGTTTCCAAAAAGCAATTCTGAAACACTCATAAAATCAGGTTGAATTGAAGGTGCTTCTCTTCCTTTTCTTTTAAAATCCTATCTAAGCTATATCCCCTTTCAACCACAGCATGGCTAATTTGACTGTAACTGTCAAAGACCCTTCTTGAGTCTGAAGAAGGGTCTCGACCCGAAACGTCACCCATTCCTTCTCTCCTGAGATGCTGCCTGACCTGCTGAGTTACTCCAGCATTTTATAGACAATAGACAATAGGTGCAGGAGTAGGCCATTCAGCCCTTCGAGCCAGCACCGCCATTCAATGCGATCATGGCTGATCACTCTCAATCAGTACCCCGTTCCTGCCTTCTCCCCATACCCCCTCACTCCGCTATCCTTAAGAGCTCTATCCAGCTCTCTCTTGAAAGCATCCAACGAACTGGCCTCCACTGCCTTCTGAGGCAGAGAATTCCACACCTTCACCACTCTCTGACTGAAAAAGTTCTTCCTCATCTCCGTTCTAAATGGCCTACCCCTTATTCTTAAACTGTGGCCCCTTGTTCTGGACTCCCCCAACATTGGGAACATGTTTCCTGCCTCTAATGTGTCCAATCCCCTAATTATCTTATATGTTTCAATAAGATCCCCCCTCATCCTTCTAAATTCCAGTGTATACAAGCCTAATTGCTCCAGCCTTTCAACATACGACAGTCCGGCCATTCCGGGAATTAACCTAGTGAACCTACGCTGCACGCCCTCAATAGCAATAATATCCTTCCTCAAATTTGGAGACCAAAACTGCACACAGTACTCCAGGTGCGGTCTCACCAGGGCCCGGTACAACTGTAGAAGGACCTCTTTGCTCCTATACTCAACTCCTCTTGTTACGAAGGCCAACATTCCATTGGCTTTCTTCACTGCCTGCTGTACCTGCATGCTTCCTTTCAGTGACTGATGCACTAGGACACCCAGATCTCGTTGAACATCCCCTCTTCCTAACTTGACACCATTCAGATAATAATCTGCCTTTCTATTCTTACTTCCAAAGTGAATAACCTCACACTTATCTACATTAAACTGTATTTTGTGAATAAATACCTTCGATTTGTACCAGCATCTGCAGTTATTTCCTTATACTGACTATAACTGTAACTCTTCATCGAGACCTACCTTCAGTAACTTTTCATTCCTTTGTGAATCAAGAATCTATCCATTTCTACTTTTAAAATATTCCAAGTACAGTTCTGGTTGGCCAGCTATAGGAAGGATGGCATCAAACCGGAAAGGATGCAAAAAAGTTTTACAAGTATATAACCAGGTCTGGAGGGTTTGAGTGTAGGAGACTGAGTATATAAAATCATAAGGGGCAATAGATAAGGTGAAACTCCACGTTTTTCTTCCAGGGTAAGAAAGTCTGTAACCTGAGGACATAGGTTCAAGGTCAGAGGGTAAAGACTTAAGGGACCCAAGGGGCAACCTTTTCACACAGAAGTGGTGTGTTCATGGAATAAGCTGCCAGAGCAAATGGCAGTTGCGACAATTATGACCTTTAAAAGACATTTGTTCATGTACACGGATAGGAAAGGTTTTGAGGAATATGGGTCAAGGCACAGGCAGGTGGGGCTAGCTCAGTTAGGCAGCTTGATCAGCACAGAGGAACTAGGCCGAAGAGCCTGTTTCCGTGCTATATAGTTCCACGTCTTTACTTCTACCACCCCTAACGAAGAAAACTTTGAAGACTAATGACCCCTTGATAAAATAAAAAATATCTGATGACTACAAAGGTTTCTGATCGCATATCTTTTCTGAGAAACAGTTTAGAATGGAACTCTTCATCGAAAAGCTCAATACCTCAAAAATATTTTACCTGAAAAAACATTTATCTTTTCCTTTAATCATTGTCTCATGATAGAGAGATAACTTATTTTGAAATCCTCTTGATCACAAAAGCAAAATTAAAAAAAAAAATTATTGAGCATGTGTAAACAAAAATTAGATTTCATGATAATGCAGCTATTTGTGGAGTCGGACAGCTTAGTTCAGTTCAGTTTATTGTCACGTGTACTGAGATACAGTGAAAAGCATTTGTTGCGTGCTATCCAGTCAGCAGAAAGACAATACATGATTACAATCGAGCCATTTACTGTGTACAGATACATGATCAGGGAGTAACGTACCAGTGCAAGGTAAAGCCAGCAAAGTCCGATCAAGAATAGTCTACCAATGAGGTAGATAGTTGTTCAGCACTGCTCTCTGGTTGTGGTAGGATGATTCAGTTGGCAGATAACAGCTGGGAAGAAACTGTTCCTGAATCTGGAGGTGTGCGTTTTCACACTTCTACACCTTTTGCCTGATGGGAGAGGGGAGAAGTGGGAGTGGCCAGGCTGCGACTCGTCCTTGATTATGCTGCTGGCCTTGCCGAGGCAGCGTGAGGTGTAAATGGAGTCAACGGAAGGGAGGTTGGTTTGTGTGACGGTCTGGACAGTTGGGCTACGAGTTGTCAATGAGGCGAGTTCTAAATCACAGCCATGTCATTATAGAGTCAATGAGTGAAAGTTCAATTTCCCAGATACACACGATGAATTTGCATATCCATATGCTTTTAGTTTAGTTTAGAGATAGAGCGCGGAAACAGGCCCTTACCTTTGCCTCTCATCATTTTATAAACCGCTCCGAGGTTCAAGATTTCAAGATCAATTTATTGTCACATGTACCAATTAAGGTACAGTGAAATTTGAGTTACCATACAGCCACACTAAGTAAAAAGCAACAAGACACACAGCCACATAAAATAAAATTTAACATAAACATCCACCACAGCGGATTCCACATTCCTCACTGTGATGGAAGGTAATAAAGTCCAAGCATCTTCCTCTTTGTTCACCCGCGGTCGGGTCTGTTGAACCATCCACGGTGGCCGATGCCGGCTGTCCGAGGCCCTCGCGTCGGGATGATCGAAACTCCGGCGTCAGGACGGTTGAAACTCTCTCCGCGGCATGGAGCTCCCGAGTCGGCCTCTTCTTACCAGAGACCGCGGGCTTCACGGTGTTAAAGTCCACAGGCCCCGCGGTTGGAGCTCTCCACAGTCGATCCTCGGCAAAGGATCGCAGCACCGCGATGTTAAAGTCCACGCCGTGCCCGCGGCATGGTGCCAGGAAAGGCCGCCAACTCCTCGATGTTAGGCCGCAGCGGGGACAGATACGATAGGGAGAAAAATCGCATCTCCGTCGAGGAAGTGATTGAAAAAATGTTTCCCCCAATTCCACCCCCCCACCCTCCACATAAAACAAACCGAGGAACACTAAAACATACTTTTAACATGTACTTAAAATAACAAAAACAGAAGAAAGGACAGACAAAAGACAGTTGGCGAGGCAGCCAATGCTGGTGGCGCCACCTGGTGTTTACCCCTTGGTTACCCCTCAGCCTTCCGCTCTCCACTGAGAACAATCCCAGCCTATCCAATGGTCATGACATAATGATCCCAGCTCATGAATGCCCGAAGAAGGGCCCCGTCCCGAAACGTCACCTATTCCTTCCCTCCAGAGATGCTGCCTGACCCACTGAGTTACTCCAGCTTTTTGTGTCTATCTTCAGTTTAATCCAGCATCTGCAGTTCCTTCCTGCACCATCCAATTTCTCCTTCTATAAAAAGTCATCTTTTCCATGAGATATCCTGACAAAGATAGGGTAGCAAATCTTAACCTTTCATTCAGAATAGATATATCAAATACCAGAGGGCATGGACTTAAAATGAGGGGAGCAAACATTATAGGAGATGTGTGGGACATTTTTGTTTACACAGAGGATGGCTAGTGCCTGGAACGTGCTGCACAGGGTGGTGGTTGAGGCAGATACGATAGTGGCATTTAAGAGACGTTTGGATCGGCATTGGGCGGCACGGTGGCGCAGTGGTAGAGTTGCTGTCTTACAGCGAATGCAGCGCTGGAGACCCGCGTTCAATCCTGACTACGGGTGCTGTCTGTACGCAGTTTGTACGTTCTCCCCGTGACCTGCGTGGGTTTTCTCCGAGATCTTCGATTTCCTCCCACACTCCAAAGACGCGCAGGTATGTAGGTTAATTGGCTTGGTAAATGTAAAAATTGTCCTCAGTGGGTGTCGGATAGTGTTAATGTGCGGGGATCGCTGGGCGGCGCGGACCCGGTGGGCCGAAAGGGCCTGTTTCCGCGCTGTATCTCTAAACTAAACTAAAAGCACATGGAGGAATGTGGATTATGTGCAGGTAGATAACAGTTGGTTTTAGATTTTTAGATTTAGAGATACAGCGCAGAAACAGGCCCTTCGGCCCACCGGGTCCGCGCTGCCCAGCGATCCCCGCACACTAACACTATCCTACACCCACTAGGGACAATTTTTACATTTGCCCAGCCAATTAACCTACAAACCTGTACGTCTTTGGAGTGTGGGAGGAAACCGAAGATCTCGGTGAAAACCCACGCAGGTCACGGGTAGAACGTACAAAACTCCGTACTGACGGCGCCCGTAGTCAGGATCGAACCTGTGTCTCCGACGCTGCATTCGCTGTAAGGCAGCAACTCTACCGCTGCACCACCGTGCCGCCCATGGTCTTGGCATCACGTTCGGCACAGACATTGTGGGTCGACGAGCTGTTCTTGTGCTGTATTTTTCTACGTTCTATATCCTTTCTGCATTGTTGGTAGTGCGACTTTTAATAGCGCGTTGACCAGAACTGCGTACAATATTCCAAGTGTGGTCCTAGGAATGCCATGTACAGCTGCAAAATGATATCCCAACTCTTTTACTCAATACTCCTGTCAATGATGACAAACAAGCTAATTTAAATGCCTTCTTCCCAAACCTATTCACCTGTGTTGCTATTTCATGGAGCTAAAAGACTGCGTCCCAAGTCCCACTATTTTCCAACTTTTCCAAGGTCCTTGCCATTTAATATACTTGTTTTAGATGACCCGAAATATATTACCTCACACTTGTCGGAATTAACGTCCGTCTGCCATTATTCCTGGCAGCTTTCCAGATCTATTCTAGGCAACTTTCGGGATCATCTACGCCCCTCTGTATCCTTCTGCAACCACCCTTGTTATCTCCAGTTCCACCAACCTTCATGCTGTCAGCAAACGTACTCATCATAGCCACAGACATTCTCATCCAAGTCAACAAAGGTCCCAACATTGATCCTTGCAGGTATTTATTCACAAAATGCTGGAGTAACTCAGCAGGTCAGGCAGCATCTCGGGAGAGAAGGAATGGGTGACGTTTCAGGTCGAGATCCTTCTTCAGACTGATGTCAGGGGGGCGGGACAAAGGAAGGATATAGGTGGAGACAGGAAGATAGAGGGAGATCTGGGAAGGAGGAGGGGAAGAGAGGGACAGAAGAACGATCTAAAGTTGGAAAAGTCGATGTTCATACCGCTGGGCTGCAAGCTGCCCAGGCGAAATATGAGGTGCTGTTCCTCCAATTTCCGGTGGGCCTCACTATGGCACTGGAGGAGGCCCATGACAGAAAGGTCAGACTGGGAATGGGACAGGGAGTTGAAGTGCTCGGCCACCGGGAGACCAGTTTGGCCAACGCGGACCGAGCGCGGGTGTTGAGCGAAGCGATCGCCGAGCCTGCGCTTGGTTTCACCGATGTAAATAAGTTGACATCTGGAGCAGGGGATGCAATAGATGAGGTTGGAGGAGGTGCTCTTGCAGGCCACCATTGGTTACATTTCCAGTTAGATAACCACCCCTCCACCACTACTCTCTGCCTCCTATCACCAATTTTGTCTGAAGAAGGATCTTGACCCGAAATGTCTCCCATTCCTTCGCTCCAGAGGCGCTGCCTGTCCTGCTGAGTTATTCCAGCATTTTGTGTCTATCTTCAGTTTGAACCAGCATCTGCAGTTCCTTCCTACCAATTTTAGATTCAGTTTGCCACATGCCCTAGCTTTCTGGACCAGCCTACTATGCTGGACTTTGTCAAAAGACTCGCCAAAGTCCATGCACCCCTTGTCTACTCCCTTGTCTTTATTAATTTACTTATTAACCTCTCAAAATATTCAGATTTTTCACACGTGTTATTTTTGAATTTGGGAATAAACCTGCACTTCAAAAATTGGCCATCAGTGTTGCATCTAGATTCAGTTTCGACCATCTACTAGGAGAGTTGTCTTTGACTATAATTACCAATGCATGCACAGACAATGAGGAAACATTGCGCCTAAGTAATGCAACGTCCGATCACATGTGACTCAGATGCTATGTCATCATTCTTGAGCTCAAGTCCTGCATGAGTGACTTGAACAGAAAACCCTAAGCTTAGTACCAACCGGATAGTACTAACAGCATGGTACTAACAGCATTGTACTAACAGGATTGTACTAACAGCATAGTATTAACAGCTTAGTACAAATAGCATAGTAACAGCATAGTATTAACAGCTTAGTACAAATAGCATTGTAACAGCATAGTACTAATAGGAAAGCATTAACACCAACTAACAGCATTGTACTAACTGCATAGTACCAACAGCATAGTTAGTACTAACAGCAGAGCTCTAACAGCATAGTACTAATCGCACAGTACAAACAGCATGGTACTAACAGCATAGTACTAACCGCATAGTACTAACAGCATAGTACTAACAGCATAGTACTAACTGCATAGTACTAACAGCATAGTACGAACAGCATAGTACTAACGGCATAGTACTAACGGCATAGTACGAACGGCATAGTACGAACGGCATTGTACTAACAGCTACACTCATGGATGAGGAAGCGAATGTGGCCTCATATGTTTCAGTTTAGTTTTGAGATACAGCATGGACACAGCCCTTTGGCCCGCTGAGTCCGCACCAACCAACCAACCCGTACACTAGTTCCATCCTACACACTATGGGCAATTCACAGAAGCCAATTAACCTACAAATCTGCACGTCTTTGAAGTGTGGGAGGAAACCAGAGCACCCGGAGAAAACCCACGTGGTCGCAGCGAGAACGTACCAACTCCGTAAAGACAGCAACCGAGGTCAGTATTGAACCGGAATCCCTGGCACTGTAAGGCAGCAATACCACTGCGCCACTGTGCCACCCCAATGTAGGCATGAGATCCTAAGATTACTTTGAAAAGCACAGGAGAAGATTGGTGCCATGGTGTCATTCAACAAAATTAGGCAGATTATCTGGTCATTATCTCATTTCTAATTGTGTACATTGGCTTTATGTGAATTTCTTGCCATTTTTCCTACATATCCAGTAATTCCAACCAAAAGGATTTCTTTGGCTGTAAAGTGTTTTGGGACATTCTGAAATAGATATTGGAGAGGCAATGTAATTACAGGACTTTGATTATGATTTCATCAAAACCTGAGGATTCTTGCTCACGTATCATTGAAGCAAAGTAAACACATATAATAATCTAGTTTATCGTCATCTGGCAACAAGGTGGAGTTGATTTGTGACTGTCATTCAATAAAATAAAATGTTTTCACCAAACATTATGGAAATATCATTTGATTTTGCTTGTTGATGTTGCTAGTTCTTTTGCAACTTGGGAATTCACCAGGAAATTCATAGTTTTCATGGGCCTGCCTCTGTAATTCTATGTGCAAATAGGTCATCTAGCATTCAAATGTCTCTAACTGTATCTTTAATCATGCATTCAATGCCAAAGCATTGGAATTGATCTTTAGTTTGTCTGTATAAAAATAAATGGCGAATTTCATGTTCCATTTGCAGACCTCCCAACATTTGATTTTACAAATTCATAATTTTGATGTCCTTTTACATCAAAATTCATAATATGAGGATGTAACTAGGAAAATTGACAGGGGAGAGTCAGTGGATGTGGTGTACCTCGACTTTCAGAAAGCCTTCGACAAGGTCCCACATAGGAGATTAGTGGGCAAAATTAGAGCACATGGTATTGGGGGTAGGGTACTGACATGGATAGAAAATTGGTTGACAGACAGAAAGCAAAGAGTGGGGATAAATGGGTCCCTTTCGGAATGGCAGGCAGTGACCAGTGGGGTACCGCAAGGTTCGGTGCTGGGACCCCAGCTATTTACGATATACATTAATGACTTAGATGAAGGGATTAAAAGTACCATTAGCAAATTTGCAGATGATACTAAGCTGGGGGGTAGTGTGAATTGTGAGGAAGATGCAATAAGATGCAATCAAGGGGGCGTGGCTGTGTTCTGCAGCTGCGGCTCACCGGCAGTCTCTCCGTTTTTTTTTCGTTTTTTTGTCATTGTTGATGTTAAATGTACGTTTTGTTTTATTTTTAATTCTGTGTATGTAGGGGGGTGGTGGGGGGGTTGGGGGAAACCTTTTTTTCAAATCTCCTCCTCAACGGAGATGCGACCTTTACCGTGTCGTATCTCCGTTCGCGCTACGGCCTAACATCGTGGAGTCGGCGGCCTCCAGCTGGGATCGACCTCAAAGACTCCGGTCGCAGGGCCTGGACTTACCATCTCGGAGGCTTCGGCCGTGGGCCCTGCAGACCGCAACATCGGGAGTTCGCAGGTCCCTGGCTGGCGACCGGCTTTTGGGAGATCCAGCCGTAGCAGCTTCGACCGCCCCGAAGCGCGAGGTACGATCGACCCGCCCGCAGGCCCTTCATCACCCTGCGTGGCTCGGCCGCAGCACTTTCCATCGCCCGGTGGGGGCTCAGGACTTTCATAGGCCTGCTCGGCTCGGCCCTGGGACTTTCCATCGCCCGGTGGGGGTTTCAAAAAGTTGGGAGCCTCGATCACCTCGTGGCACCACGGGAGAAGAATGAGGAGGAGATAAGACTTTGCCTTCCATCACAGTGAGGGTATGCCTGGAGCAATCACTGTGATGGCTGTTTGTGTAAAAAATTATATCTGTGTGTCTTGTGCTTTTTAATGTCTACTGCCGGACCCTGACGTGAGAGGACGCTGGCGTTGAGTATTCGCCGCTTTTCCGTCAGGATAGTGTGTCTGTTTGTTTCTATGTTAATTGTTTTTGTAAAGCGCTTTGAGCATGTGATAAGGCGCTATATAAAATAAATGGATTATTATTATTATTATTATAATGCTGCAGGGTGTCTTGGACAGGTTGTGTGAGTGGGCGGATACATGGCAGATGCAGTTTAATGTAGATAAGTGTGAGGTTATTCACTTTGGAAGTAAGAATAGAAAGGCAGATTATTATCTGAATGGTGTCAAGTTAGGAAGAGGGGATGTTCAACGAGATCTGGGTGTCCTAGTGCATCAGTCACTGAAAGGAAGCATGCAGGTACAGCAGGCAGTGAAGAAAGCCAATGGAATGTTGGCCTTCGTAACAAGAGGAGTTGAGTATAGGAGCAAAGAGGTCCTTCTACAGTTGTACCGGGCCCTGGTGAGACCGCACCTGGAGTACTGTGTGCAGTTTTGGTCTCCAAATTTGAGGAAGGATATTCTTGCTATTGAGGGCGTGCAGCGTAGGTTCACTAGGTTGATTCCCGGAATGGCGGGACTGTCGTATGTTGAAAGGCTGGAGCAATTAGGCTTGTATACACTGGAATTTAGAAGGATGAGGGGGGATCTTATTGAAACATATAAGATAATTAGGGGATTGGACACATTAGAGGCAGGAAACATGTTCCCAATGTTGGGGGAGTCCAGAACAAGGGGCCACCGTTTAAGAATAAGGGGTAGGCCATTTAGAACGGAGATGAGGAAGAACTTTTTCAGTCAGAGAGTGGTGAAGGTGTGGAATTCTCTGCCTCAGAAGGCAGTGGAGGCCAGTTCGTTGGATGCTTTCAAGAGAGAGCTGGATAGAGCTCTTAAGGATAGCGGAGTGAGGGGGTATGGGGAGAAGGCAGGAACGGGGTACTGATTGAGAGTGATCAGCCATGATCGCATTGAATAGCGGTGCTGGCTCGAGGGGCTGAATGGCCTACTCCTGCACCTATTGTCTATTGTCTATTGTAATGCAACTTTTCAGCAAAAAAAAGGTATGCACGCCAAATGCGCGTACGTGTTGCACTACATTCATGTGCGGAAAACGAATATTATTTCCAACAGTCAGTAGTTCTTGGACTGCATGTACAATGTCAGGCCTATCATGAGTATATTCTGCTATTTATAGAAAGGTTATTGAATAGAGATACTTTTTGCAATACAAAGAAAAAATTGTTTTGTTTTGTTTTATCTATTTTGCTTTTTCCTTACACATCCCAATTCCCTTGGTATTGAATAAAAGAACAATGGTCATAAATTGTATGACTAAGTTATGAAGAAAGAGTTGATATATGTGACTTGACTAAGCATACGGAAGTACTTGTTGAAGTAAATTTGCATTTTAATTGATAATCAGCCCAAAAAGGTGGTAATTGGCTTTTCTGGTGTGTTTTATATTTTAACCCCGTCTTAATTAATTAATATAGTTATGTAATCTTGCACTTAAATGTAATATTTACTCATTACAGTTCCACCATTGATTTTCTGGCACACTTGGTTCCAGAGCTTTGCTGGTTTATCCAGCCGGCCAAGGAAGTCGGCTATGGGGATAGATGTGCTGGCTCCAGCTGGGCTGGAGTTCCAGAGCCCCGGCCGCAGGTTACAAATTCAACCCACCGGTCGGCCATGGAAGTCCCGATGAGGTCGAGATTGGCTGCCTTGCCCAGCCTGGGTGCCACATTTTCGGGGAGACTTCCAGGGCGGGGGGGGGGGGATTTCTCGCGGAACCCCAAGCGGCCTCTAGCGGCCGGATTGACAAATTGCAATTACCGACTGTTTTGCGGAAAAATGTGAGGCAAAATCGGAATGGCGGAAATGAAATAACAAAGTGGAAACTTTCCGCCAAATTCGGAAGGGTTGGGAGGGGTGCATATGGCTTCCAAGATGGCACCCAAACCAGGCGACTATTTGCTTGCTAGCCACAGAAGCAGATCTACAATCGCACATTACAAACTGGAATATAATCTTTCGAAGTCCTGCTAAAGTGCAAAGATGTCACAATAGAATGATTCACAAGGAAGCAACGATGTGGTTAGAATCAGTTGTCTTTCAATTGTGATATTCTTGCGTAACAAGGAACTTACAAGTTCAGCTCAAATTAGTAACAGTTTGATGTGCAGCTGATGTGTCCCATGACATCAAGTATTCTTAAAGAGTAAAGGAACATCAGCTGTCGATCACTTGCTATTTCATTTCATTACTCCATAGGAGTGGAACACATAAGTAAAAAGAAACATAACTGGTTGGAAAGGTTTCCCAACCCAATTTCCCTCTCTGCTGATGCTGCCAAACCCACTGAGTATTTCCAAAATTATCTGTTTCTATTGAGATTTTTAGCGCCAGGAATATTTTACTTTTGAATGCATTTTACTTTGCTTGGGGTAAATTAATCCAAACATTTATTTAAAATGAGCAATTTACAGTGCCTACCTGATGACGATTAAATATTTAACATATCACTAAAATATATACGGCGGTCAGGAGTTTTCCGAACATCGCCCACTATTCCAATTGTCCATATTTGATCGAAAATCTTCTGGAGTTTGCAACTTAGCTGGATTTCTGTTGCACCCATTACTATCGCGCTGAATCAACAAAATAGCACAAAGATAGTTGCATTGTTCTTTAGTCAGCAACAATAGACAATAGACAATAGGTGCAGGAGGAGGCCATTCAGCCCTTCGAGCCAGCACCGCCATTCAATGTGATCATGGCTGATCATTCTCAATCAGTACCCCGTTCCTGCCTTCTCCCCATACCCCCTGACTCCGCTCTCCTTAAGAGCTCTATCTAGCTCTCTCTTGAATGCATTCAGAGAATTGGCCTCCACTGCCTTCTGAGGCAGAGAATTCCACAGATTCACAACTCTCTGACTGAAAAAGTTTTTCCTCATCTCAGTTCTAAATGGCCTACCCCTTATTCTTAAACTGTTGCCCCTTGTTCTGGACTCCCCCAACATTGGGAACATGTTTCCTGCCTCTAACGTGTCCAACCCCTTAATAATCTTATACGTTTCGATAAGATCTCCTCTCATCCTTCTAAATTCCAGCGTATACAAGCCTAGTCGCTCCAGTCTTTCAACATATGACAGTCCCGCCATTCCGGGAATTAACCTAGTAAACCTACGCTGCACGCCCTCAATTAAAAGTCAGGAAAATGCAGCATCTCTGGAGAGAAGGAATAGGTGGCGCAGCGGTACAGTTGCTGCCTTACCGTGAATGCAGCGCCGGAGACCCGGATTAGATCCTAACTACGGGTGCCGTCTGTACGGAGTTTGTACGTTCTCCCCGTGACCTGCGTGGATTTTCTCGGAGATCTTCGGTTTCATCCCACATTCCAAAGACGTACAGGCATGTAGGTCAATTGGCTTGGTAAATGTAAAAATTGTCCACAGTGGGTATAGGATACTGTTAATGTGCGGGGATCGCTGGTCGGCGCGGACCCGATGGGCCGAAAGGGCCTGTTTCCGCGCTGTATCTCTAAACTAAATTAAACTAAAGGTGACGTTTCGGGTCGAGACCCTTCTTCAGAAGTGTCTGGCACAACATTTTTTTTCTGCAACAGTCCCCAGGCATGTCTCTGGTTCATCCAAATCTGTGGAAATAATTGAAGGCTTGGCTCGATGCGTGGGGACTGTAGAGCATACGGTGTCTAGGTAACTTAAGGATTGAGCATACAATGCCGGATGACCTTCATCACCTGTTGTGCCTGTCCCACTGAGTTACTCCAGCATTTTGTGTCTATCTTCGGTGCAAACCAGCATCTGCAGTTCCTTCCTGGATGGATAAAGGAGGTTCTATTTACAGCTCCATCTCTTCCCAACTGCAGTACTCACAACAGAAAGAAACCACGGTCCACACTGGGATGAAGATCCTGATACCCGATATATCTGAACACACATGTTAATGTTCTTAATAACAAATCCGCACTGACTAAGCAAACAATTAGCCTTATTAAAGACGTGTCCACTAAATGGACAGGGAAATGTCGGCATTATGCAGTTAAATGCCCAGAGATTTTCCAGATTCATGATGGCATGAGGCAAGCTCCTTTAGATTTCTCTGCAAAGTGGAGTCCTTTTGTTGCCACCTTTCTTCTCATTTGGCACCTCCAGTGTAATGTATGTGATTCAAAGAGGCAAGACTGCACCACTCTAGTTGTCATTTGTAGTCTCTGCGCTGATTCGGTTAAGGAGAAGTACAAGTTTAGTTTAAGAACATGCTTTTAAATGCCTGACTTTCTGTTGCCACTCAATGGATAAGATGCCACCAAATTTAGCAAGTGGTGTTGGCAGTTTGCCAATCACTAAACGAGGTGGCCTACCAGATTTGCACATGCCTCTCCATTCCATCATCAAGTACCTGTGGTAAGTGCACCGATCATGGTTCAGTTTTACATATGGAGCGCGGAAATAGGCCCGTCGGGCCCGAGTCCACACTGATCAGCGATCCCCGCACACTAACACTGCCCTACACACACTAGGGACAATTTACATTTTACACCAAGCCAATTAACCTACACACCTGTACGTCTTTGGAGTGTGGGAGGAAACCGAAGATCTCGGAGAAAACCCACGCAGGTCACGGGGAGAACGTACAAACTCCGTACAGACAGCACCCTAAGTCAGGATTGAACCCGGGTTTCTGGCGCTGTAAGCGCTGTAAGGCAGCAACTCTATCGCTCCGCCAGCGTGCTGCCCTAATTTCGTTATAGGTCACTGAAAACATTCAATGTGGCCAAACGAGACACATGGTAATATGTTTGCCGGTCAGCTAACGGAGAAATTCCTCAAGGTATGATCAGGAAAAGTGATCAGGCGGAGAAGAGGGTGGAGGGAGTGTGGGTTGGGTGGGGGGGGGGAGGTATGTGTGTCTTTAGTAGTGTGGTCTTTAGGCAATAGACAATAGGTGCAGGAGTGGGCCATTCGGCCATTCGAGCCAGCACCGCCATTCAATGCGATCATGGCTGATCATCCACAATCAGTACCCCGTTCCTGCCTTCTCCCCATATCCCTTGACTCCGCTATCTTTAAGAGCTCTATCTAACTCTCTTGAAAGCATCCAAAGAACTGCCCTCCACTGCCTTCTGAGGCAGAGAATTTCACAGATTCACAACTCTCTGGGTGAAAATGTTTTTCCTCATCTCCGTTCCAAATGGCCTACCCCTTATTCTTAAACTGTGGCCCCTGGTTCAGGACTCCCCCAACATTGGGAACATGTTTCTTGCCTCTAGCATGTCCAATCCCTTAATAATCTTATATGTTTCAATAAGATCCCCTCTCATCCTTCTAAATTCCAGTGTAAAGAAGCCCAGTCGCTCCAATCTTTCCTCATATGTCAGTCCCGCCATTCCGGGAATTAACCTAGTGAACCTATGCAATACTCCCTCAATAGCAAGAATGTCCTTCCTCAAATTAGGAGACCAAAATGCACACAGTCTCACCAGGGCCCTGTACAACTGGAGAAGAACCTCTTTGCTCCTATACTCAACTCTTGATATGAAGGCCAACATGCCATTAGCTTTCTTCACTGCCTGCTGTACCTGCATGCTTACTTTCTGTGAGTGATGCACTAGGACACCCAGATCTCGTTGTACTTCCCTTTTCCTAACTTGACACCATTCAGACAATAATCTGCCTTCCTGTTCTTGCCACCAAAGTGGATAACCTCACATTTATCCACATTAAACTGCATCTGCTATGCATCCGCCCACTCACACAGACTGTCCAAGTCACCCTGCAACCTCATAGCATCTTCCTCACAGTTCACACTGCCACCCAGCTTTGTGTCATCTGCAAATTTGCTAATGTTACTTTTAATTCCTTCATCTAAATCATTAATGTACTGTATATTGTAAATAGCTGCGGTCTCAGCACCGAGCCTTGCGGTACCCCACTAGTCACTGCCTGCCATTCTGAAAGGGACCCATTAATCCCTACTCTTAATTTCCTGTCTGCCAACCAATTTTCTATCCATGTCAGTACCCTACCCCCAATACCATGCGCTCTAATTTTGCCCACTAATCTCCTATGTGAGACATTATCAAAGGCTTTCTGATAGTCCAGGTACACTACATCCACCGGCTCTCCCCTGTCCATTTTCCGAGTTACATCCTCAAAATATTCCAGAAGATTAGTCCAGCATGATTTCCCCTTCGTAAATCCATGCTGAGTCGGACCGATCCTGTTACTGCTAACCAAATATGCTGCTATTTCATCTTTTACAATTGACTCCACCATTGATGTCAGGTTAACTGGTCTATCATTCCCTGTTTTCTCTCTCCCTCCTTTCTTAAAAAGTGGGATAACATTAGCTACCCTCCAATCCATAGGAACTGATCCTGAATCTATAGAACATTCGAAAATGATCACCAATGCGTCCACGATTTCTAGAGCCATTTCCTTAAGTACCCTGGGATGCAGACCATCAGGCCCTGGGGATTTATCAACCTTCAGTCCCATCAGTCTACTCAACACCATTTCCTGCCTAATGTGGATTTCCTTCAATTCCTCCACCACCTCCTCTGGCCACTAGAACATCTGGGAGATTGTTTGTGTCTTCCTTAGTGAAGACAGATCCAAAGTACCTGTTCAACTCGTCTGCCATTTCCTTGTTCCCCATAATAAATTCACCTGCTTCTGTCTTCAAGGGACCCGCATTTGTCTTAACTAATTTTTTCCTCTTCACATACCTAAAGAAGCTTTTACTAGCCTCCTTTATATTCTTGGTTAGCTTACCTTCGTACCTCATCTTTTCTCCCCGTATTGCCTTTTTAGTTATCTTCTGTTGTTCTTTAAAAGTTTCCCAACCCTCTGGCTTCCCGCTCATCTTTGCTATGTTATACTTCTTCTCTTTTATTTTTATACTGTCCTTGACTTCTCTTGACAGCCACGGTCGCCTCTTACTCCCCTCAGAATCTTTCTTCCTCTTTAGAATGAACTGATCCTGCACCTTCTGTATTATTCCCAGAAATACCTGCCATTGTTGTTCCACTGTCATCACTGCTAGGGTCCCTTTCCAGTCAACTTTGGCTAGCTCCTCCCTCATGCCTCCATAGTCCCCTTTGCTCAACTGTAATACTGACACTTCCGATTTTCCCTTCTCCCTCTCAAATTGTAGATTAAAACTTATTATATTATGGTCACCGCCTCCTAATGGCTCCTTTACCTTGAGTTCCCTTATCAAATCTGGTTCATTAACTGGACTGTGGGTGACTGAATTTCGTCCAATATTGGATGACAAATAAAGCTATCTTGAATCTTGAATCTTGAATTATTACACAACACTAAATCCAGAATTGCCTTCTCCCTGGTAGGCTCCAGTACAAACTGCTCATTGTGGCTCTTGGATGAATGCCAGACCTCTGAAATTCTGTGTACTTCTTTTAAAATTTTCCACATTGTCATCTTTAAACATTACAGGTCAGACTACAAAGTCAAATATAACAAGATGGACGGTGTGGTGCTCCACCCAATTGTACATGAATTTCGCCATTCAAGTCCCAAACATGACAATGGGCAGGCAGATGACTCATTTACTGACAAGTCTTTCTGAATGTGGCACAGGACAAACATCAAAAAGGAAGCTTATTTGCTTCCAAAACTTTCAGTAGCTTTTCTAATATAAAAATCAGTTAAGTTCCATCTCCTATACGACAGCCATTCTGTGTTCTGGATTTGTAGAAGTCAGCCAATCTCTATGCGGCTTCCCCAATGTACAGGCGACCACATCAAGATCACTGAGTGCAGAATACTAAATGGCAAAAGTAACTTACTGTTTCAGCTGGAAGGCGTGTATAGGGCTCTGAATGGTAGGAAAGGAAGGTGACAACTGATTAGATGTTACATCTGAAGGTAGACACAAAATGCTGGAATAATTCAGCGGGACAGGCAGCATCTCTGGACAGAAGGAATGGCCGAGGTTTCAGGTCGAGACTGAAGAAGGGCGGCATGGGTGGTGCAGCGGTAGAGTTGCTGCCTTACAGCGCTTGCAGCACCGGAGATCCGGGTGCTGTCTACCTGGAGTTTGTACCTTCTCCCCGTGACCTTCGTGGGTTTTCTCCGAGATCTTCGGTTTCCTCCCACACTCCAAAGACGTACAGGTTTGTCGGTAAATTGGCTTGGTATATGTAAAAATTGTCCCTAGCGTGTGTAGGATATTGTCAATATGCAGGGATCACTGGTCAGCCCGGTGGGCCGAAGGGCCTGTTTCCGCGCTGTATCTCTAAAACTAAAACTAAAACCCGAAAAGTCACCTATTCCTTTCCTCCAGGGTTGCTACCTGTCCCGCTGAGTTACTCCAGCTTATATGTATATCTTCAGTGTAAACCAGCATCTGCAGTTCTTTCCTACACAGAGATGTTACCTATGCCAGAGTGAGGGGCCAGGGGCATTCTTGAAAGAGATCGAGCCTTAAACCATCTATCTAATTTCAGCAACGATTATTGTTTAAGGTGGTGCAAGTATGTTGCACAACACCAACCCTGGCTAAAAGGACCCTAAACTTCTCTTGGGATAGGTATGAATGCTATTCTGTCACTGGCTAAGCTGATGCAACAACAAAGTTTGACAAGTTACGACATCAGATTCATTTCCTCTTCCACAATCCAAAAAGACTATTCAAAATCCACTTCACAAAAATGATGATGTAACTGATGGTCAATTGCGAAATGTAAACTTTTAACCTTCTGACTAAGAGGCACATGTCTCATCACTTGATCTAGCAAGACGTTGTTCGCTGTTCTTTTCCCCATCAAATGCTTTCATGAAAAAAATCATTTGGAAAAATTACACTTTCTTCTTCAAACATCGGCTGTGGAAGAACTGTTTCTTCCAAGATGGCTGTGCTGCCATGCGGCTGCGGCTCGCCGGCAGTCTGTTTGTCCTTTTTCTTTTTTTTGTCTATGTGTTAGTGTTAGATGTGTGTAGTAGTCTATTTTAGCTGTGTATATGTGGGGGGAGGGGGGGGGTGGTGAAGAGAAAATCTCTTCCTCGAGGCGCGGCTCGGCTGCGGGGCCTTCCATCGCCCGACGCAGCTCGGCCACGGGACTTTCCCGGCGCGGCACGGCCGCGGGGCCTTCCATCGCCCGGCGCTGCTCGGCTGCGGGACTTTCCCGGAGCGGCTCGACCGCGGGGCCTTCCATCGCCCGGCGCGGCTCGGCTGCGGGACTTTCCCGGCGCGGCGTGGCCACGGGACTTTTCATCGCCCGGTATGGCTCGGGCGCGGGACCTTCCATCTCCTTGCGGGGGAAAGGGAAAGTCCCGCGGCCGAGCCGCGCCTGCGCGAGTCGGGTGCCTCGGTCGCCTCGGCAGAAGTCGCACTATCTGTCCGTGGGGGAAGCATGGGGGAAGAGAGAAGAATTTTTTTTTGCCTTCCATCACAGTGAAGGGGTGTCTGGAAGAGTCACTGTGATGGATGTTTGTGTTAAAATTGTGTGTCTTGTGTCTTTTACTCTGTACTGTCGTGGCTGCGGGGCAAATGATTTTCGTTCAATTCATTTTGAATGACAATAAAGTCAAGTCAAGTCAATTTTATTTGTATAGCACATTTAAAAACAACCCACATTGACCAAAGTGCTGTACATCTGATTAGGTACTAAGGAAAAAAAAAAGAAACATACAGTAGCACGCAAACAGTTCACAGCGCCTCCTCAATGAGCCTCAAATGCTAGGGAGTAGAAATAGGTTTTGAGCCTGGACTTAAAGGAGTCGATGGAGGGGGCAGTTCTGATGGGGAGAGGGAATAAAGGTAATTCAATTCACATTAACTTAAAAAAATGTATCCTAGAATACATCTGAGACCAAACTTCATTCACTACAACAACTTTGGAAAGGGCTGAGGCAGTGAAAAGAGCGATGTGAGAATATCTAGCTTTTATTATATTTACCTCATACCAACCAATGGTTCGAAAAACATCTCTGTGACTGCAGACAATACTAGCAGAAGTTAAATACTTATGATGAGCATTTTTAAAATATACCACCAGATATGAACTTTGCTACCAATGTCAGCATTTAGTCATAATTTCCAAACGCTCTAGCAAAAGTAGCGGTGAACAACCTTTTGTGAATTACAGCAGTTTATTAAAATATTTAATCCAAACGTTGTGTGTCACAATATTTGGGCCTAAGTCACTATGCACTTTCTCAATTACTACTGACAATATTTTCCATTTTCTTGGTGACTTGTACTGGAATCAACACAATTTCCATACACTTGCCCTGAAGAGCGAAATTAATTTGATGTTGTCAGTCTCCTTTAGGCAAAAGTGTCACTATCCCTGCAGCTCAACAAGCCTCTTTTGTTTTGTTCCCACTTTTGATTTCTAACCTGAAATATTAGCTGTTTCACTTCACTATTGCCACCATTTTCTGCTTTTAGTTCAAATTTCCAGCATTCAGTCGTTTAAAAAAAAATTCCCTTTACTTTGTTGCTGCCTTCGTTTAGTTTAGTTTAGAGATACAGCGCGGACACAGGCCCTTCAGCCCACCGGGTCCGCACCGACCAGCCATCCCCACACTCTAACACTATCCCACACACACTCGGGACAATTTATATTTATACCAAGCCAATTAACCTACAAACCTGTACGTCTCTGGAGTGTGGGGTGAAACTGAACATCTCAGGGAAAACCCACGCAAGTCACAGGGAGAAGGTACTGTGGAATTCTCTGCCTCAGAAGGCAGTGGAGGCATTCAATTCATTCTGAATGCATTCAAGAGCGAGCTAGATAGAGCTCTTAAGGATAGCGGAGTCAGGGGGTATGGGGAGAAGGCAGGAACGGGGTACTGATTGAGAATGATCAGCCATGATCACATGGAATGGCGGTGCTGGCTCAAAGGGCCGAATGGCCTACTCCTGCACCTATTGTCTATTGTCTATTGGTTCAAACTCTGTACTGACAGCATCCGTAGTCGGGATCGAACCCAGGTCTCTGGCGCTGTAAGGCAACAACGCCACCACTGCGCCACCGAGCCGCCCCTACTTGTCCAGTAACAAAACGGTATTCATACCAATGCCAGGATACGTTTATGGGACAATTTCCTCTGTCATCTACGCTGGAAAGAGTGTTGTAGATATAAAGAAGTAAGACCATTGAAAGCATTTTTATTTACTGAAATGGCACAAATTAGAAAGACAATACCAGGCTATTTGTGGTTGGTAAAGATGCACAGAAGTAACCCAACATTTATAATTCTTTACAACTTTCATTCTGAACTGTATTTTTTCAATTCTTAAATAATTACACAGAATTCTGTTCATACAAATAGACTTTTTGTTCATTCATCTTAATCCTCATTGAACCTAGTTGGGCCTCATTTATATGCCTCACAAGAGTCAAATCTCAAAAGAGAAATGCACTGGACTTTCACACCCATTTGCTAATTCTGCAGCTTATTTCTGCAGCTTATTTCCACAATTCGCTAAATCTGGATTCTACATAAACAAAGAATATAAATTGCTTCACTGGCTGAAATCTACTCTTCAAATAAATAAATAACTCAGCCTTTACTTTGCCTTGCTTCTATTTTGTTTTTGTTTAGCAACATTTACTTTATAAACATTTGGCATCTCTGAAATAAGATTCAATTCAACTAAGAGTCTGAAACATAGAAACATAGAAAATAGGTGCAGGAGTAGGCCATTCGGCCCTTCGAGCCTGCACCGCCATTCAATATGATCATGGCTGATCATCCAACTCAGTATCCCGTACCTGGCTTCTCTCCATACCCCCTGATCCCTTTAGCCACAAGGGCCACATCTAACTCCCTCTTAAATATAGCCAATGAACTGGCCTCAACTACCTTCTGTGGCAGAGAATTCCACAGATTCACCACTCTCATCATCATATCATATACATACAGCCGGAAACAGGCCTTTTCGGCCCTCCAAGTCCGTGCCGCCCAGCGATCCCCGTACACTATCCTACACCCACTAGGGACAATTTTTACATTTACCCAGCCAATTAACCTACATACCTGTACGTCTTTGGAGTGTGGGAGGAAACCGAAGATCTCGGAGAAAACCCACGCAGGTCACGGGGAGAACGTGTGAAAAAATCTGAAGAAGGGTCTCGACCCGAAACGTCACCAGCAACTTCTCTCCAGCGACACTGCCTGACCCGCTGAGTTGCTCCAGCATTATCATATCATATCATATCATATATATACAGCCGGAAACAGGCCTTTTCGGCCCACCAAGTCCGTGCCGCCCAGCGATCCCCGTACATTAACACTATCCTACACCCACTAGGGACAATTTTTACATTTACCCAGCCAATTAATCTACATACCTGTACGTCTTTGGAGTGTGGGAGGAAACCGAAGATCTCGGAGAAAACCCACGCAGGTCACGGGGAGAACGTACAAACTCCTTACAGTGCAGCGCCCGTAGTCAGGATCGAACCTGAGTCTCCGGCGCTGCATTCGCTGTAAAGCAGCAACTCTACCACTGCGCTACCGTGCCGCCCTTCGATTTAAACCAGCATCTGCAGCTCTTTCCTACTCAATTCGACTAACATTGTATCAATAAAAATAACAACTTGTTAGTACTTAAAAGTATTAGAACTTTTTACTTAGACATAAGGAATAAGATTGCTTGATTTTAAATCTAGAATTCAGAAACATCTTTCAGGAAAGAAGAACAGGAGAGAACATAGGAAAGCAAGTATATATAAGAAAATAACTGCAGATGCTGGTACAAATCGAAGGTATTTATTCACAAAATGCTGGAGTAACTCAGCAGGTCAGGCAGCATCTCAGGAGAGAAGGAATGGGTCACCCGAAACATCACCCATTCCTTCTCTCCCGAGATGCTGCCTGACCTGCTGAGTTACTCCAGCATTTTGTGAATACATAGGGAAGCAAAATCTTTGGGATTTAACATCAAAGTTAGACGCTTACAAATTACAGTCCAAAAGGATTTTATGACATTACAGTGAATGTTTTTGGATTTACTTTCTGCTTACTGAGCCATCTTTCATGAACTAGACATTAGAAGTAAACTGAATGCTATGTCAAGTTAAATATTTAATGAGTAGTAATTTACTAAATTATAGAATATAACTGTAGAAATATTTTTCCTTAGTTCAGTGAAATTTTCTGGATAATTACATGAATCCAGTGAATGATCAGCAATATGTCCCAGTATTCTCAGAAACAATTGGCTGGGACTCGCTTCGATTCAAGTTTGCATTGGGTTAATTATTTCCATATGGAGCATTATTTCACTATGATGTTTACTTTAAAACAAAATATATATATGTAGGTGTAAATTTTCCCAGTCCAAGATGGGATATTGAGCATGAAGCTTCTGTGAGGGAGGGTCATTATTAGGAGAGGAACAGTTTTCAAACGGAGAAACAGGGTGGCACGGTGGCGTAGCGGTAGAGTTTGGTGCCTCACAGCGCCGGAGTCCCGGGTTCGATCCCGACTACGGGTGCTGTCTATACGGAGTTTTACATTCTCCCTGTGCCGCGTGCGTTTTCTTCGAGATCTTTCGGTTTCCTCCCACACTCCAAAGACGTACAAACAAAGGAAACCGAAGATCTCCGAGGAAACCCACGTGGGTCACGGAGAGAACGTAAAAAACTCCGTACAGACAAGCAGCCGTTGTCAGCATTGTCTCTGGTGTAAGGCAGTAAGGGAGCTGCAGATGCTGGTTTACACCGTAGACAGACACAAAATGCTGGCGTAACTCAACGGGACAGGCAGCATCTCTGGATAGAAGAAATGCTATGACCGCCCTGCCTCATGAACTTGGAGGTATGGTGACCATTAACTCTAAAAACAAGCGGTTGCACAAAACAATAGACAATAGGTGCAGGAGGAGGCCATTCGGCCCTTCGAGCCAGCACCGCCATTCAATGTGATCATGGCTGATCATTCTCAATCAGTACCCCGTTCCTGCCTTCTCCCCATACCCCCTGACTCCGCTATCCTTAAGAGTTCTATCTAGCTCTCTCTTGAATGCATTCAGAGAATTGGCCTCCACTGCCTTCTGAGGCAGAGAATTCCACAGATTCACAACTCTCTGACTGAAAAAGTTTTTCCTCATCTCCGTTCTAAATGGCCTACCCCTTATTCTTAAACTTTGGCCCCTTGTTCTGGACTCCCCCAACATTGGGAACATGTTTCCTGCCTCTAACGTGTCCAACCCCTTAATAATCTTATACGTTTCGATAAGATCTCCTCTCATCCTTCTAAATTCCAGTGCATACAAGCCTAGTCGATCCAGTCTTTCAACATATGACAGTCCCGCCATTCCGGGAATTAACCTAGTAAACCTACGCTGCACGCCCTCAATAGCAAGAATATCCTTCCTTAAATTTGGAGGCCAAAACCATGCCAAAGCCTAGATTACTAAAGCAGAAGTAAAAGAAATTTGTTCTCTACAGTCTACATTGGTCTGAACATAGCACTGCCTGAACATAGGGGCAATACATTCTCGTTAATACGGTTTGGAATATTCTGAGAATCGAAGGGTGCCAAATATGTCTATAATTCTATTTTGGGGATGTCAGCTCTTTCTGCATCAGCAACAACTTCCCTTCAAATTTCACGCATTTCCTCACAGCGTCAGGAATGGGTGGGATGCACGATCTTGAAATAGTCAACCTTTATTTATTTTCGGTCGGATGAGGTCAAGGAACCTTTCCTTTTCTATTTGTGCTAATTGGCGAACACTCCGATTGCATGTGGGCTGATATGAATGTTTGTACCATCAAAGGTTACTGATTAATGGACAAAAAGGTTCAGAGTACTATGGCAATAGCTCGGAGGTGTTTGTGCAGGATTTGCTTTTGTGTACAATCAAAGCACGGATATCGTAACAATGTACACATCGTTATCAAAAATAATGTTGCAAAGTAGAAATATTCCAATAGCAATAAAACTATTCTATTCCAATTAACAAATAAAAATTTACATACATGCCCTCTCCCTGAAAACTTTTAAGAGTAATTTAGTAGTGTTGTTCAATAGAATTTAATGTATGTTTGGATATCACTGACTGAAAAATAGTAGTAAGCAATCATGGCCAAACTACAGTGCAGGGCACACGTGCCGAAGGTGAATGCATGACTGAATGAATGAATGAATGAATGAATGAATGAATGGCCATCACAACACATGCAAAGCTTGCTTCAGAAGAAGCTGAATGCTGAATTTTCTTGCCGATATGTTCATTTTAAGATTTTATCATCCACAATGAACTATTCTGACCCCTGTAGAACACCTGGCTCTATTACAGCCACCACAGGCCGAGGTCCGAACCACCCACAAGGTCCAACTTCCCCCCTCTGACTGAAACTCCAACACTCTATCTGCCTCCCCCACCCCATGTGCTTTCCTCTTGTCTGGTCTCTTTCCACCGTCTATGCAACCCCTCCCTCTCCCCCACCCCTCACTCCCACCCCAACCCACCACGTTGTGAATCATGATCTATTGCTGAGCTGAGATTAATCAGCTACATAAAATTAGAGATAACTGGGGAGAGACCTGAGTGGCCTTGGTTGTTCTGAGCGCAACGTCGGATGCAATAAAATGTACAGAGGAGGCACATATACTAAAGAACTAGTATCCAACTGTACTTCTGGAGGAAAAAAACTGCAGATGCTGGTTAAAATCGAAGGTAGACTCAAAATGCTGGAGTAACTCAGCGGGTCAGGCAGCATCTCGGGAGAGAAGGAATGGGTGACGTTTCGGGTCGAGACCCGTCTAAAGAAGGAATAGGTGACGTTTCAACCCATTCCTTCTCTCCCGAGTTGCTGCCTGACCCGCTGAGTTACTCCAGCATTTTGTGTCTACCATCCTACTGTACTTCCTGGTTTTACTGTTTTTGACGTCTGGAAGAATTTCTATCCCTTTGTATTTTCAGGCTGTGTAAATATATACTAATAAGTAGTTCATCCATAATAAAGGGTCGAGACCCTTCTTCAGACTGAAGAAGGGTCTCGACCGGTAATGTCACCCATTCCTTCTCTCCAGAGATGCTCCTGTCTTGCTGAGCCACTCCAGCATTTTGCCTACCTTTGGTGTACACCAGCATCTGTAGTTCCTTCCTACACATATCATCCGTAACAAAACTGCTTTACGTGGAATTTAATTATTGCTGCATGCACTCAATAGTGGGGCAGTGAATTAATCTGTTGGTTACAAAGTAAAATTGGAAAAGACTTAATGACATTAATATCTTATGTCATTAATGTCAAGTTAGCAAATGGCTCAGTGGGACATCATGTATAATTACAAGAGTGTCTTCAAATTTGTTATAACCATTGAACACAATTTCTCAGGAATTTGCTGTGGTATTTTACAGTCAAGCTGCAATGTGCACCAATGAAGCAATGGTGGCACGGTGGCGCAGAGCTACTGCCTTACAGCGCCAGAGACCCGGGTTCGATCCCGACTATGGGTGCCGTCTGTACGGAGTTTGCACGTTCTCCCCGTGACCTGCGCGGTTTTCTCCGAGATCTTCGGTTTCCTCCCAAACTCCAAAGACGTACAAGGTTTGTTGGTTAATTGGCTTGGCGCAAATGTAAAATTGTCCCTAGTGTGTGTAGGGTGGTGTTGATGTGCGGGGATCGCTGGTCGGTGCAGACTCGGTGGGCCGAAGTGCCTGTTTCCGTGCTGTATCTCTAAACCAAACTAAACTAAACAATGAGGGAACTCAACAGAATGATGTTGTTTCTGTTCTTACTCATGTTTTTCACATTATAGTTCTGAATAGACTTTACCGGAAGGACGACTCACAGATAAAACTGTTATAAGGACTGCAGCTGAAAAGTTCAATAATTAAACATGGGTTAGGGCTGTAAACGCCAAAATGTAGCTTCCATCCTGAGTTTGTTGATAAAACTGAGCGGTGAATATCGTAGGGAATAAATATTTGGTTCATGTGGTTAGGGTTGTGGACAGTTACTAAACAGAATGTGATAAATGTTAAAAAAAATTAGACAGTTACAAAAATATTCTTATAAATAAATCTGAAATGGAAAAAACCCCTGAAATAGCACTAAATACCATATTGAACTATGAACAAGAACGCACACCAGCGACTCTGCTTCCTCAGAAGACTAGGAAACTGCCCAGTCCATCACGGGTTCTGAACTCCCCACCATCGCAGGGATTTACAGGAGTCACTGCCTCAAAAAGGCAGCCAGCATCATCAGAGACCCACACCACCCTGGCCACGCTCTCATTTCACCCCTGCCATCGGGAAGAAGGTACAGGAGCCTGAAAACTGTAACGTCCAGGTTCAGGAACAGCTTCTTCCCTGCTGCCATTAGGCTGTTAAACACCACAACCTCAAATAAGCTCTGAACTACATAGACTATTATTGTTATTATTGTACTATTGTTGTTTGTTTGTTTTTTTGTATACATATGCATGTGTGTGTGTGTGTGTGTGTGTGTGTGTGTGTGTGTGTGTGTGTGTGTGTGTGTGTATATATATACACATATACGTGTATATATGTGTATATATGTATATGTGTAAGAATAATATAAGAAAATAACTGCAGATGCTGGTACAAATCGAAGGTATTTATTCACAAAATGCTGGAGTAACTCAGCATCTCGGGAGAGAAGGAATGGGTGACGTTTCGGGTCGAGACCCTTCTTCAGACTGAAGAAGGTCGGTCAGGGCAGATCTGTAGATATTGAATACATGGACTTCAGCATTCGGGAGAGAAGGAATGGGTGACGTTTCGGGTCGAGACCCTTCTTCAGGCTGAAGAAGGGTCTCGACCCGAAACGTCACCCATTCCTTCTCTCCCGAGATGCTGCCTGACCTGCTGAGTTACTCCAGCATTTTGTGTATATGTGTATATATGTGTATACACACACACTGAATTTTTTTTTTCGTTTATCATATTGTTTACTGTGTACTATGTTTACATATTCTGTTGTGCTGCTGCAAGTATTTCCTTGTTCTATCTGGAACATATGACAATAAAACACTCTGGACTCTTGAAATTCACCATGTCTCCAATGATTTCTACAGATGCATCATAGAACGCACCCTCTGGGTGTGCGTCTCAGCTTGGTCTGGGAACCGTTGTGCGCAGGATCGCAAGAAATCGGTGAGTTGTAGATGCTGCTCAGTCCATCACACAAACCAGTCTCCCTGCCGTACCCATCCTCCCACCCGATAATCGACTCCATTTATACTTCATGCTGTCTCAGGAAAGTAACCAACGTAATCACTCTTCTCCCCTCTCAGGTAGAAGGTACAAAAGCTTGAAAGCACATACCATCAGGCTAACAACCTTATTCAGCATCGCTAACAGACTCTACATAGATACATAGATACAGAGAAAATAGGTGCAGGAGTAGGCCATTCGGCACCTCGTGCCTGCCTTCTCCCCATACCTCTTGATTCCGCCAGCCCTAAGAGCACTATCTAACTCTCTTTTGAAAGCATCCAGTAAATCGGCCTCCACTGCAGAGAATTCCACAAATTCACAACTCTCTGAGTGAAAAAGCTTTTCCTCATCTCAGTTCTAAATGGCCTAAACTGTGGCCCCTGGTTTTGGACTTCCCCCAACATCGGGAACATGTTTCCCGCATCTAGCGTGTCCACTCCATTAATAATTTTATATGTTTCTTTAAGATCCCCTCTCCTCCTTCTAAATTCCAGTGAATACAAGCCCAATCGCTCCATTCTTTCATCATATGACAGCCCCGCCATCCCGGGAATTAACCTGGTGAACCTACGCTGCACTGCCTCAATAGCAAGAATGTCCTTTCTCAAATTAGGAGAGCAAAACTGCACACAATATTCCAGGTGTGGTCTCACCAGGGCCCTATACAACCGCAGAAGGATCTATACTCAAATCCTCTCGTTATGAAGGCCAACATGCCATTTGCTTTCTTCACTGCCTGTTGTATCTGCATGGTTCCTTTAAGGACCCCTCATAAACTGAGGAGGTACTCCTGATCTATCCGGTTATGGGCCATACATATACTTTTCTTTTTCTGCACATTTTCTGTGGCTGTTACACCATATTCTACACTGTTTCCTTTCTCTTCTGCACTACCTGCTGTGTTCATGAATGGCTTGACTGTACCCATGCATGCTATGATTTGCCTGGATAAAACAGAAAACTAAGTTTCTCACTGTTTTTCGATACTCACTGACATTAACCTTTAGAGAAACAGCGCAGACACAGGCCCTTCGGGCCACCGAGTCTGTGCCGACCAGCGATCCCTGCACATTAGCATTATCCTACACAGGGCCGTCTTAACGCATGGGCCTGATGGGCACTTGCCCGGGCCCCCACGAGCATAGGGGAGCCATGCTGATCTGTGTATGTTAAGTGACTTGCAATAAATAAATACTACTTTAAAAATGTAGGTTCAATAACATTTTCCATCCCTAAGTGCTTATCACAGCGATCTGTAAGTGCTTTTCGCAACAATGTAGCACCCTAAGTCCATCGCTAAGTGCTTTTCGGTAAGTGCTGTTCGCCGGCACGACAGGGGGGGGGCTGGTAGGGAAAGGGGGGTGGGGGAGAGTAACGGTGGGGGCGATGGGGAGGGTGGGAGGAGGAGAGAGTGGGGGTGGGAGGAGGCAGAGTGGGACTGAGGAGGGGCCCCAGTACACTGCTTTGCCCGGGGCCCATAATGCTGTAAAGACGGCCCTGATCCTACACACTGGGGACAATTTACAATTTTACCGAAGTCAATTAACCTACAAACCTGTACAGTACGTCTTTAGGATGTTGGAGGAAACCGGAGCATCCGGAGCAAACCCACGTGGTCACAGGGAGAACGTACAAACGTACAGACAGCACCCGTATTCAGGATCAAACGTGGGTTTCAGGCACTGTAAGGCAGCAACACTACTGCTGCGCCACCATTCATGACAATAGTAAATCAATAAACCAATTTACGATGAATCTGATCTTTTGTCACTGATTGACAGTCAAACAAATAAATGAAACATTTTCATATCTTTGAAAAAGGAAATTATGAAAAAAAAATTCAGTACCTCAATTTTGTAATAAAGCAAAATTCCACTTCTGCCAATATTGTTCTATTGTTATTACTCTAAAAATGTATAAACATGTTACTTTATTTAATAATATTTACAAGGTAAAACTTAAGTGCAGTTCAAAAATGATAAATTTAAAACATGTTAATTTAAAAATATTATGAGCTTTTAAAATTCACCTTTGCACGATAATACACTATTCATTTACTTTTTAAGAAATCTTTTCCCCAATTTATTAACTGTACATTTACTGGTGTCAACTGCTTGAGCAGACAGGACTTGGTTTGGCGGCTATCATAGCTGCCATGTATTTTCTCCCTTTTTAAAATCATTGTAAAATAAACTCTTGATTTAGGTACAAGGATAGAAAAGGTTTAAAGGAAACATTGGCGTATACAAATTGAGTCCGTTTCTGTACAACTCTACGACACAGTATTTTTAACGGTTTCTCTGTATGGTATTTATTTTAGTAATGAAGATAATGGGATGTGGTTGAATATCCCGGAGATTATTTCTTAAATGTTAAGACTGCTTTTAATATGTTAATATGTTAATATGTAGGAAGGAACTGCAGATGCTGGTTTAAACTGAAGATAAACCCAAAAAGCTGGAGTAACTCAGTGGGACAGGCAGCATTTCTGGAGAGAAGGAATGGGTGACGTTTCAGGTCAAGACCCTTCTTCAGATATAATAAATCTTTCTGTAAATCAAATCATCCAAAATCCCTGTTCATCCCCTCATTTCAATCCGAAACTTGATTCCATCATCAAGATGTTTGTTTTAAAGATTACAGGATTAAAAGTTTTGGTAGTCATATTGGAAGGAATTAATTGTAATTTTATATCCTTTTTACTCTGTAAAATGAGTACAAATTTCCTCTCCCAATTCATCCATATTATTCTCAGCCTGTTTAAGTTTTGATACTTGTAATGCCTTTAACTCTAGAAGCAATTTGATCTAATAACAGGGCAGACACAAAATGCTGGAGTAACTCAGCGGGACAGGCAGCATCTCTGGAGGGAAGGAATGGGTGACGTTTCTGGTCGAGACCCTTCTTCGGATCTAATAACAGTTATATTTCTCCTATACTCGATTAGAAAAACTGCAGGAGGAAACTGCGAGCTATTCTTTTGAAACAGGATACTCCTTAAAAAGATTCTGTAAGGAGAACAAAAATGGATTAAAAAGTTTACTTGTGTTCTACTTTTGTACAAAGGAACCAAATAATTAAAACATAATAAAAGACTATATTTGCAGAAAATCTAAAACTTTTTAGCTTGGTTTTAAAATATACTGCAAAAGGCAAGTACTTAATTCAGAAGTATGGACTCTTGTACAGCTTTTAACGTGAAACAAATTTATTTATTATTTATTTTATATTTTATCTTATTATGATTGAATGAAAACTAATTTTAACCAAAGTTTTATGAGAATGTGCACATACAATTATTCTCATCTCATCAGGACACAAGCTGATGTGATGCTTAGGGCAGTCACAGTGGCGCAGCGGTAGAGCTGCTGCCTTACAGCGAATGCAGCGCCGGAGACCCAGGTTCGATCCCGACTACAGGTGCTGTCTGTACGGAGTTTGTACGTTCTCCCCTTGACCTGCGTGGGTTTTCTCCGAGATCTTCGGTTTCCTCCCACACTCCAAAGACGTACAGGTTTGTAGGTTAATTGGCTTGGTAAATGTAAAAAAATTGTCCCTAGTGTGTGTAGGATAGTGTTAATATGCGAGGATCGTTAGTCAGCATGGACCCGGTGGGCCGAAGAGCCTGTTTCCATGCTGTATCTCTAAACTAAACTAAACTAAACAAGCTCCGAAACAGTAACCTCTCCAGAAAATGAGCTGGTCTGAAAACACGGTGAGGTTTTTAGATTTAGAGATACAGTGCAGAAACAGGCCCTTCGGCCCACCGGGTCCGCGCCGCCCAGCGATCCCCGCACACTAACACTATCCTACACCCACTAGGGACAATTTTTACATTTGCCCAGCCAATTAACCTACAAACCTGTACGTCTTTGGAGTGTGGGAGGAAACCGAAGATCTCGGAAAAACCCACGCAGGTCACGGGGAGAACGTACAAACGGCGCCCGTAGTCAGGATCGAACCCGAGTCTCCGGCGCTGCATTCGCTGTAAGGCAACAACTCTACCGCTGCGCCACCGTGCCGCCACACGGTCTGTTCCAGTCTGTTTCTTCAACTCTGGCATAACTTTGAATTTGGCACCACTTGCCACATGTAGCAACAGTGTGGCTCGAAGGCAAGAAATATCATAGTAAAAAAAACACAAATTACAATTTTAATCGTTTTAAATAAAATGAAGTTTGGGCATATGTGTATGATTAAGGAGAAGCTGAAATATAGCCAAACATTCAAAAAATAATCATAGAAATTCCATCAGGTCAGGCAGCAATGGAGGAAAAATCAGAGCTATGTTTCAGGTCACCTGGCATCTACAGCAAAAATCATGTGTAAAGTGTTTAAGCGTTTCCATTCTCCAATTGTGTTCCATTGGGAAACTGCAGTGCCAGATTCTGTGGATATCACTGACAATACATTTATTTCTAAGCTTAACTGTGTGCAGATATCGAAAGTTCCAGTCTGTTTTATGCTACCACCATAGTTGTATATTCCAAGCCAAGATATATTCCTTGTCATTTTGAGTACCTATTCCCTTCTCTCGCCAATTGATAAATCTTCCTTCGTCTTTGTCCTCTCCACTGCATTTTGTTAATCCATCAAGTATTGGTTTAACCTAACAATTTTTTCTCACATAGTCACCTTGAAACTACCACGTTGCCCTCTAACAATATAACAATTTACAAATTGAATGAATTCATAGTTTAGTTTAGTTTAGAGATACAGCCCGGAAACAGGCCCTTTGGCCCACTGAGTCCGCACCGACCAGCGATTCCCGCACACTAACGCTACCCTACAGACTCTAGGGACAATTTTACATTTGCGCCAAGCCAATTAACCAACAAACCTTGTACGTCTTTGGAGTTTGGGAGGAAACCGAAGATCTCGGAGAAAACCAACAGGGGAGAACGACAGCACCCGTAGTCAGGATCGAACCCGGGTCTCCGGGCACTGAAAGCGCTGTAAAACCCCTGTCCCACTTAGGTGATTTTTTAGGCGACTAAAGGTGACTAGGCTGTCACCACACGGTTGCCGGGGTGTGGCCTGTACGGTCGTGAGTCGTCTCCAAAGAGTCGTAGCGTTTTTCTGGTCGCTGCTGGATTTTGAAATGTTAAAAAATTTCTGTCGACTGTTGGTTTGACGCTAATGATCGTAGCTTGACGTCTCCTGACGTAGGTGCTGTTGTAGGTTGTCGCCAGGTGACGTAGGTTGTCGCCCGTGCTGACTTCATTGAATTTCATTGGCGACTACCTACGTCAACCGGTGACAGGTCAAAATGACATGAATTGTCTTCAGTTGTCGCCGACATGGTCGTAGCTTGTCGCGGGTAGACGTAGGTTAACTTCGGTTGCCGTAGGTTGACCCCTGTGCGGTCGTAGGTTGTCGGAGGTGCGGTCGTAGGTGGACGTTCTAAGTCACGACAATTGGGTCGCCGGTTGTCGGTAGCTTGCCGTAGCTTGACGTCAACTAGGAGGTAGGTTGTTGTAGCTTGTCGTAGACATTGTCGTTGGGTGGGGGTCCAGTTGCCGAAGTGGGACAGGCCCCTAAGGCAGCAACTCTACCGCTGTGCCACCATGCCGCCATAACTTAGTTATGGACCCACATTCAATGTGTAGCATAGACACTTTATAGAAAAGCTTCCTTTACACAGTTCTAACATGAGCTTCAAGATATAAAAATATTACAGCAAAATCTTTTTCCCCATTCCCCAGCTTGCAATAGCTGCTGTTGGGTTCCCAGCAGATATGATTCCATAGAACAGAATTACTCAAAATTGGGCACTAATTAATTGAGTCATTCTGGGGGCCTGCAAAAAGGTGTTGCTCTGGGAACTGTAACAAATGACCCTGAGAGGGTCTATTAGAAATTCTACTCTGCAACTAACATGTACTGTATTTGGCATGTGGCTTACTTAAACCTAATGAAATACTCGACAAATGTTCCACTCGATAAATTAATGTAAATTTCAGCTCCATTACTGTTAAAATTGACATGATTTAGTACAGTAGTATTATGGTTAGGTAACCAAACTTGTCATCAGAGCCTCGGATTAATGAGCATGAGCCATGTGCAAAATCCCACCATGGCAGCTCCTAAACTTTACATGAATTTAAATGAAAATCCAGAAAACAAAAAAAGGTCGGTAATGGTGATCATGAACGTTCTGTGTTGTCTTCAAAATCCATCAGATTCACTGAGGTGCAATATTAACTGAAGGTGGCTTCAGATACACAGTAATGTGGTCAGCTGGTACCAGCTTCAAAGTCGTCTTGTTGAGTCTCATTGTCTGTCATCGTTTTCACCTAGGCCACAGCTAACAATGGCCTGTTTCCTTTATCATCCTAACGTTTTTGCATATCTTTCGTTCATTTGTTCTAGTAAGAAAATAACTGCAGATGCTGGTACAAATCGAAGATATTTATTCACAAAATGCTTGAGTAACTCAGCAGGTCAGGCAGCATCTCAGGAGAGTAGGAATGGGTGACGTTTCGGGTCGGAAGAAGGGTCTCGACCCGAAACGTCACCCATTCCTTCTCTCCTGAGATGCTGCCTGACCTGCTGAGTTACTCCAGCATTTTGTGAATTCATTTGTTCTATATCTCTCCACATCACCATCTATATTTCTCGTTTTCCTTTCCCCTCATTCTCAGTCTGAAGAAGGGTCTCGACCTGAAACGTCCCCTCCAGAGATGCTGCCTGATCGGTGTTATTCCAGATTTTTGTGCCTATCTTCGGTTTTAGGTCATAAGGTCATAAGGAATAGTAGTAGAATTAGGCCATTCGGCCCATCAAGTCTACTCCGCCATTCAAACATGGCTGATCTATCTCTCCGTCCATACCCCATTCTCCTGCCTTCTCCCCACAACCCCTGACACCCGTACTAATCAAGATAACCTATGTGCACTAAACTCACTGTGGAAAATTAGGACCTGTAGTCAACAGGTTAATGACTATTGCCTTTAAACCAGCATCTGCAGTTCCATCCTTCACACTGGGGCAAATGGCCTGTTTCTGTGCCATACAACAATGCCCATGTCCTCGGTAACACTTTGTGAGCCATTCGGCTTTCCCGGACTGCAGTGTTGTTCAAGTCCAGTCTGAAGAAAGGTCTCGACCCAAAACGTCACCCATTCCTTCTCTCCAGAGATGCTGCGTGTCCCGCTGAGTTACTCCAGCATTCTGTGTCAATCCTCCATGTTAACCAGCATCGGCAGTTCCTTCCTACACACCTAATTTCTTAGTGTTCCAGTTGTAATGAAAACTCATTGATCAGAAAGGTCAAAGAGTTTCTCTTCTCACTGGTGTTGTCTGTCCTGTTGAATAATTCCAGCATATGGTGGTTTCCTTTAGAATGTCCAATTAATGGCTCCCACAATTTCTGGGTCATTGCCACTTGACAGAATTTTAAGGACAAGCACCTAAAATAGGCATCACTACAGTCAAATGATTCTCAAGCATTCTGCTTTCTCAGGTTCTCCACTGAAATCGGCACTATTTGGAATCAAACTAACCAGGAAGCAAAACATAACTGGCAATGTTCAACACCAATGGAATCATTTGACACAGTAGGCCATTGTGGTGCTGGCTTGAAAGGCCAAATGGCCTCTTCCTGCATCTATTTTTTTATGCCATTCAGCTCACTCTTTCAGCTTATTGGAGACCAAATATAGCCCAATGTCAGTAGTTGGTGACTGTTTGCAGCTTCTGAAGAGTTTTCATCAGATGGTTTGAAGTTGTCTATAATCTTCATGCTCATGGATTCACCATGGGAAATTCAATAGTGGATATTCAATAGTGGATAGTGGGACCCATATCTGAGGAAGGATGTGCTGGCTCTGGAGAGGGTCCAGAGGAGGTTTACAAGAATGATTCCAGGAATAAATGGGTTAGCAAATGATGAGCGTTTGACAGCACTGGGCCTCGACTCGCTGGAGTTCAGAAGGTTGAGGGGGGGACCTCATTGAAACTTACAGGATAATGAAAGGCGTAGATAGACTGGATGTGGAAAGGATGTTTTCACTGGTGGGAGAGTCTAGGGCCAGAGGTCATAGCCTCAGAATTAAAGGGCACTCTTTTAGAAAGGAGATGAGGAGGTACTTCTTCCATCAGAGGATAGTTAATCTGTAGAACTCATTGCCACAGAGGGCTGTGGAGGCCATCAGTGGATATTTTTAAGGCAGAGATAGACACATTCTTGCTTAGAATGGGTGTCAAGGGTTATGGGGAGAAGGCAGGAAAATGGGATGAGGAGGCAGAGATCAGCCATGATTGAATGGCGGAGTAGACTCAATGGGCCGAATGGCCTAATTCTACCCCTATAACTTGTGAACGTGATAAGGCTTAAGCCATCATCAACAACTGAGCAAGCCCTTAACTAAGCCCTTAGGCAGAGAGGAAAGCTCTTCAGCGGGTAGTCCATACAGTTCAGAGGACCATCGGAACACAGCTACCAGCCTTGGAGGGCATCTACAACACAAGATGCTTCAGAAAAGCCACCAGCATCCACAAAGACTCCTCACACCCCTGCAGCAGTCTGTTCGAACTTCTACCATCGGGCAGACGCTACAAGGCCTTCTACGCCCGCACCTCCAGACTCAGGAACAGCTTCATCCCCAGGGCCATAGCTGCCATGAACCGGTCCTGCTGAGCCGATGGTCACATCGCACAGCGAACCGGCAGAGACCTACTTGCACTTTACTCTGTTTTAAAACTGTTCTAATTTGTTTCAGTGGGTTGTTTAAATTAATACTGATTAGTTAATTGATTTATTGCATCGTATAGGAGGCGCATTCCGAATCTCGTTGTACCCCGTGTACAATGACAATAAAGATATATTGTATTGTATTGTAAAAAAAACCCACTCAATTATTTTATTTTGCACACTACAATTATGAAATGTGGGGAAGAAATCAAATAGGTTTAAGATTTGGACTAGGTGTGAGAGTTCATGTGTAAGATAAACCTAAGAGTGAAAAGAAAGACAGATACCATTGGATAGAAAGAGTTGGCTGCTGAGATTTGCTGGGATGTATTTTTTGAAGTAGACTTGGGGGTTGAGGCTGGTGGTTGTTGGTGTAGTTAATATTTGGTAACAGGTAGGTTGGCATCAGCAATGCTTTTGTAGAATTGCAGATTGGTAGTGGGGGAGAAAGATTCATGACCTTGACGAGCCTGGTGGTCATGGAGTGTGATTAGTGGTTGGGACCGGTTGTTAGGCGATTAGGAGATCCAATGTGGTGTCAGTAGTCAGGATGCGATGAGCGGGCAAATTGATGTGAGGGGAAAGGGATGAGTCAGAGTTAAAACCTAGGCTTGGGATATGGGTGGCAGGCAAACAAGAATGGGCAGGGTGATGAGATGACAAGTGGAGACCAAAGAGGATCCTGGTAACTATTGGCGTAAGGAGACTCGAGTCAGGTTATCATGCTTTGGCCAGGGAGTTGTTCCAGTAAAGGTACCTTTAGGTTACACTGCAGCAGGCCACTGTGAGAGCCTGCTACTGCAGGTGAATGGTGAATCGAGGACCAGACGACATAGGTTTCAGGTGAAAGGGAAAAGATTTAATAGGAATCTGAAGGGTAACTTTTTCACACAAAGGGTGCTGGGCGTATGGAACAAGCTGCCAGAGGAGGTAGTTGAAGCTGGGACTATCCCAACATTTAAGAGGCAGTTAGACAGGAACATGGATAGGGCAGGTTTGGAGGGATATGGGCCAAACGCTGACAGGTGGGACTAGTGTCGCTGGGACATGTTGGCCGGTGTGGGCAAGTTGGGCTGAAGGGCCTGTTTCCACATTGTATCACTCTGTGACTCTGTAACTCTATGAGTGGCCACTTTGGTGTGTGCAATAAGTGCAAATGAACATTAGGGTTCATTATTCACAAAATGCTGGAGTAACTCAGCAGGTCAGGCAGCATCTCAGGAGAGAAGGAATGGGCGACGTTTCGGGTCGAGACCCTTCTTCAGACTGAAGACATTGGGGTTCATTACATAGTTCAATGCAGCTGTGTTTGAACATACCTTAGCATGTCATTGACATGGAGGACCTGAAATGAAAACTACATACACATATAGCGGTAGAGTTGCTGCTTTACAGCGAATGCAGCGTCGGAGACTCAGGTTCGATCCTGACTACGGGCGCTGCACTGTAAGGAGTTTGTACGTTCTCCCCGTGACCTGCGTGGGTTTTCTCCGAGATCTTCGGTTTCCTCCCACACTCCAAAGACGTACAGGTATGTAGGTTAATTGGCTGGGTAAATGTAAAAATTGTCCCTAGTGGGTGTAGGATAGTGTTAATGTGCGGGGATCGCAGGGCGGCACGGACTTGGTGGGCCGAAAAGGCCTGTTTCCGGCTGTATATATATGATATGATATGATATGATATGATATGATAGTGCCCAACTTTTACTGACCCTACAATTGACATTCAAATGGGATTTAAGAGCCCCCTAAATTCATGGTCTGACATTCAGGCAGTTTACTGTAAATTCACGGGGTGTTTAGTGAAGCATCGTGGAATTTTTTTTCACAATATCTTTGCAAAACTGTAGCCCCAAAAATTAGAGCATTAATTAATCTCACTGACTTACTTACAAGGAATCAAAATGACGGTGGGAAGGAGTGCCCAGAATCACAAGAAACAGAACAATTTATTGTAAAATATTGCTAAATTGACAGTCAAATAGTTTTAAAGCTAGAATTATGGGGAAGCACTGGTCAGCAGTTTTTGAGATGGAGAGAGTGATTTCTATAGGGAAAAGTCATAGAAACATAGAAAATAGGTGCAGGAGGAGGCCATTCGAGCCAGCACTGACCACCATTCATTGTGATCATGGCTCATTATCCACAATCAGTAACCCATGCCTGCCTTCTCCCCATATCGCTTGATTCCGCTAGCCCCTAGAGCTCTATCTAACTCTCTTTTAAATTCATCCAGTGAATTGGCCTCTACTACCTTCTGCGGCAGAGAATTCCACAAATACCACAAGGAATACCAAGTCTGCAGCTTTACCACTCCAGATATTATTCAACCCATTATCTTAAACTCAATTGAAATTAATTCATTAAGAGAGAGTCAAGTTAGCCAGAATTGTCCCCCAACCCTCTCTAATCCCCCATGTTTCTAATCCTGAACTAACTCCCCAATCCAACAAAACAAAAACGCTTTGCTCTGGATACCATTCCTACATAAAGCCACAATACACAATACACAAATACATAACACCCTAAATCTGCCCTCTAACAAGAATGAATAAAACTACTGATGCTGGAAGCATATAACCATATAACAATTACAGCACGGAAACAGGCCCGTTCGGCCCTACCAGTCCACGCCAACCACTTTCTCTGACCTAGTCTCATCTACCTGCTCTCAGACCATAACCCTCCAATCCCCTCCCATCCATATACCTATCCAATTTACTCTTAAACAATAAAATCGAGCCAGCCTCCACCACTTCCACCGGAAGCTCATTCCATACAGCCACCACCCTCTGAGTAAAGAAGTTACCCCTCATGTTACCCCTAAACTTTTGTCCCTTAATTCTGAAGTTATGTCCCCTTGTTGGAATCTTCCCCACTCTCAAAAGGGAAAACTTTGTCCGTCCCTCTTAAAATTTTAAAAACCTCTATCAAGTCCCCCCTCAACCTTCTACGCTCCAAAGAATAAAGACCCAACCTGTTCAACCTCTCTCTGTAGCTTAAGTGCTGAAACCCAGGCAACATTCTAGTAAATCTCCTCTGTACCCTCTCCATTTTGTCGACATCCTTCCTATAATTTGGCGACCAGAACTGCACACCATACTCCAGATTCGGCCTCACCAATGCCCTGTACAATTTTAACATTACATCCCAACTTCTATATTCGATGCTCTGATTTATAAAGGCAAGCATACCAAACGCCTTCTTCACCACCATTCATGGCTTCGACCAGAATGGTAACTCTAATTCTCCCTCCACAAATGCTGTCTGACTTGCTGAGTATTCTCATAATTTTTATCAACATAATAACATTTCTTGTTTATTCCCCCTCTAATAAGCATCGGTTGTATAATAACAAATTAACATTCACTCCTTCACACTCATTCCAGTAATCTCTGGTCGACACAGAAAAAAATATCTAGAATGGTTCAGAAAATGTCCATTCTTCGAATATGTTCAGGCATAAGAAAGCAAAGAAACGTTTATATTTAATCTCCCTGCTTGGGCAGAGAATTCAGGAACCACAGAATCAAATAAAAACCTGCATTTCCACTTCACATTCCTGTCCTATAATGAAATTCTGTCTGAACCAAAATCAACCAAACTCTATCTTCCAGATTCAGAGAATAAATCTTAGTGGGCTATACTTTCAATGAGCATTGAGGGAGTTTGCACAGTGCATCTTTTGTTAGAGATAAGCGTACTTAAAGAGCGGGAATATTTATCAAAAATCACAACCCATTGCTACTTCTAGATAATTCCCATCTTCCCTTCATTCCTGCTCTCACAATGTCCCACTTTTAGTTTTCATCACGCACTATATTTCATTAATCTACTTCTCACCTTTAAATCATTTTACTATTTCATCCTATTTCCTTCTTCCCTTTTCTCATCTCTTATTCAAGAGAGAACCAGATAGAACTCTTAAGGATAGCGGAGTCAGGGGGTATGGGGAAAAGGCAGGAACGGGGTACTGATTGAGAATGATCAGCCATGATCACATTGAATGGTGGTGCTGGCTCGAAGGGCCGAATGGCCTACTCCTGCACCTATTGTCTATTGTCTATTATTGTTTCTCATGTCTATGACCTCTTTGATTGTTTTTTTATTGGAGTGCCACACCATTATTGCCAACAGAATAACAAGATTAAATACCAGGTTAACATTCCTAAAGTTTGCTCATTCTGGATATATTTAAATCTTCAACTGGCAACATTTATGCTGCAAATTAGATGACAGATTTCAGTTCAACTCTCTAAGGTAGCCCAAGAGTGTAGTGTACCATAATATGCTGCCAAGTTACAGAACTAATTACATCAGCAACACTTCACCAAAAAGCGATAAAGCACAAACGGTTATTTAATATATCAAATCTAATATTTTCCAAACCAAATATTTAATCTTAGATTGACTCCGACATTAAATATTTGGACACATATTAGTGGGTGATGAAATGTATAAAATAGCAGTCCAACATGGAACATGTTTTTTAAGAGAGTAAGGAAGAAAATGTGCGTACTAAGGGCGGAAAACTGTTATGGCAGGTGTTTGCTGACTACTAATAGAGTTAGCACAGAATACTGCTGAAAAGCTAGTCAGATATGTTAAATGCTATAAATAGTATCAATCAAAGATTATCCACTCTCAATTTTCCATCGTTCAAGATGGATATAAAAGATGAATTCAGAACAATTTATCAATTACCAATCTACACAGTTGTTAGAGAGCTGAATCTTTAGTAGCAATTTAAATGGGACATGGAAAATCATAACCTTCACTTTCTGTGAAAGAGGTTTTATTACATAACAGAAATGGTATATAACATATTCCTTAAGAATAAACATATTACATGATACAATTTAGCACATTACAAGCTAGGTTTAGGATTTCCAATGTTCTGATAGTATTTAGGTTACAGAAGCTATATCTGCTTGCCTGGAAAGGACATACTGTATGCATATTTGGGAATTCTGTACTCTATCTTCTTGTGGTTGTGAACATGGGGCATATTTTGCCTTTCGTCATTAACTACTAAAAAGTAATTTTCTGCCACAGTGACATTTCTATTTTTGTAACTGGACTTTATGTTAGTAAAGGTTGTAGGATTGTCTCAATACATTTGTCCATCTATATTCCTGTAAAATTTCTGCAGATCAGAATTTATAGATCAGTGCTACAAATTAACACTGGAAAAGTATTACATATAAAATAATGCAAGTCTACATGACCTGTTAGACTTTATCTATTGCCTTGTACTCTTCAACATTTGCAAAGAAGCAGAAAAACAAACACAGCAGGTCAGGCAATATCTGTGGGGGGAAATTGATATTGGTGTTTTGGGTCGGGACCTCTTATAATGTAAGATCTGCTGCTGTTGTTGTTGTTGCTGTTGTTACTCGATGGGAGCTTAAAAATATGAAATTCTGTCACCCCACAAATTATAGTAGATATAAACTTAAAGGTAAATATTAATGAAATGTCAATGAATAAAATGAAATAAAACAATTTTGTGGCATTTAATGGTAATTTCTTTCTGTGCACACTTTAAATGATGTAGGGAACAAATATAAAACAGTCTCCAAGGTCACAAACAATTTATTGCCCATAAAACGCTATCAGTATGGAAGTGCGACCTGTGTCCCATTGGCATGTAACTTTGTATGATATTTTAGTTATGTCAGTACTTATTTCAAGAAAGTAAACACCCCCAAAAAATTATCAAATTACTTTTTTGTAAATTAATTTTTTACAGAACAATTTTAGCTCATGTACATGAAGGATGGTCAGATTCATTTTCTTGAATAACATTTTAGGAATCTGACTGGAATATCTGCATAAGAACCAGAAATATAAAACTATTCCAGGTAATTGGAAATTCTGGTTCATCTAACTTTGGAAGTGTCAGTTCCAACGTGACATCGCAACTACAAGTGGGTTGTGCCTTCGATAAGCAGCCTGCTGAAAACAATGAGTGCAATACCTATAACTTAATACAGTAAAAACTAGATGGTCATTTTTTAATTTAAGTGGGCAAAGAATTCTGAGTTCCCCTTCCTCAATTATACCATGAGAGTTTCAGAGGAGATGAGTTCCAAGGTACAAATAAACTATCGACAGTGCTCCTCCAAACTCGTTCCATTCATTATATGAAGGACACAACATTTAAACACTTAAACCCTCTCCCCTGACTCTCAGTCTGAAGAAGGGTCTCAACCCTGAAACATCACCCATTCATTCTCTCCAAAGATGCTGCCTGTCCCGCTGAGTTACTCCAGCATTTTGTGTCTATCTTCGGTGTACACCAGCATCTGCAACTCCTTCCTACACTTAAACAGCATTTTGTCCTCGTCCTTCATTCAGTGCGTTTCAATGTATTGATCTGCAGGCAGTTTACACCAGCACTTTCTAACGCCACTAACCTTGACTCTTCAAACATCCAGCACGAATCTCTTCGCTTCCTCCGGTGTTCACGTATTCTCGGCAGGTAGCAACTTTTTTGTTGTTGTTGCAAACACGCCTCCCTGGAGAAGGTGAGCGGTGGAGGTGGGAGCCACCCTAGCGAGTCGCTCAGCCTGTCCTCGGCCAGGTGCACGCTGCTGCTGTCCGCTGTAACAGGGGGTTGACAGACGCTGTCTCACACACTGTCAACAAACGCCACTTTCCCAGGCGCGATTGTCCGGGAACGATTGTTGCAGTGCGATTGTTGCAGTGCGATTGTTGCAGCGAGATTGTGACAGTGCGATTGTTACAGTGCGATTATTGCAGTGCGATTGTGACTCGAGATTGTGACTGTGCGATTGTCCAGGCGCGACTGTCCCAGGCGCGATTGTCCAGAAACGATTGTAACAGTGCGATTGTTGCAGTGCGATTGTTGCAGTGCGATTGTCCAGGAACGGTTGTTACAGCGAGATTGCTACAGTGTGATTGTCCCAGGCGCGATTGTCCAGGAACGATTGTAACAGTGCGATTGTTGCAGTGCAATTGTTACAGCGAGATTGTTACAGTGCGATTGTCCAGGAAAGATTGTTACAGCGAGATTGTTACAGTGCGATTGTTACAGCGAGATTGTTACAGTGCGATTGTTACAGTGCGATTGTTACAGCGAGATTGTTGCAGCGAGATTGTTGCAGCGAGATTGTTACAGTGCGATTGTTACAGCGAGATTGTTGCAGCGAGATTGTTGCAGCGAGATTGTTACAGTGCGATTGTCCAGGAAAGATTGTTACAGCGAGATTGTTACAGTGCGACTGTCCCAGGCGCGGTTGTTACCTCGAGATTGTTACAGTGCGACTGTCCCAGGGTTGGAGTGGGCGCCGCGGCTCCAGGAGAAGCGCGTAACCGCTGAGCTGCTGACTGAGCGCGCTGCCGGCCACAGTGCGCGCCCCCGCGCCGCACGGAGCGAGCGAGGGAGGGAGTGAGCCAGTGTACGCGCACGCGCCCTCCCGGACCGCGGGCCACACTGCAAGGGAGCGCATGAGGCGGGAAAGACCGCTGACCCCCCAGCTGGGTACACACACTCACACACACACACACACTCACTGACACACTCACACACACACACACACACACACACACTCACTGACACACTCACACACACACTCACACACACACTCACTGACACACTCACACACACACACACCCCACACACACACTCACACTGACACACACTCACTGACACACTCACACACACACACACTCACTGACACACTCACACACACACACCCCACACACACACTCACACTGACACACACACACACACTCACTGACACACACACTCACACTTACACACACACTCATACACACACACTCACACACACACACACACACAGACTCACACACACACACTCATACACACACTCACTCATACACACACACACACTCACTGACACACACACACACACACACTCACACACACACACCCCACACACACAGACTCACACTTACACACACACTCATACACACACTCACTCACTCATACACACACACACACACTCACACACACACTCACTCACACACCCCACTCACACACACACACACACACACACACACAGCCCCTCCAGTCCCGACGCACTGCAAACCAACGCTCAGTGTAAAACAACACGTGAATGTGGTCTGCCTGGAACTTTACCCCATCGATTCTTTGAGCTTTTGTCTAAAAGTCAGGTTCCTCGAGTGAAAGGGAATTCCAAACTTCATTCTTAACCTCCCACAATTATTGTCCATATAATAGATACAAAAAAATGCTGGAGTAACTCAGCGGGACAGGCAGCATCTATGGAGAGAAGGAACGGGTCGAGAACCTTCTTGTCCATGTGATTGCCCATATAAAATTGTCCACCCAATGCTGTCATAACTGCCCAATCTAAGGCACGACCAAAAATGATCAACCCAAAGATAATTTCGGCGTGGACCTTGTTGCATCGACTTTGTACTTGACTGGGCACCAGAGATTTCTTGACGAACAAAAAGACCTGAAATGTTTAAATAGACACAAAATGCACCGCAGGTCAATCGGCATCTTCTAAAATACCGGCAGGTGTTTTACACCAGACCAGAATAACATACACCAGGACGGGAATTGGTCCAGAATAATATACCACAAGAACTTGAAAACCTAAAGGGGAAATCGATATATTAAAGCAATTCTCAAAAGAAAAATCATTATTTTATGTTAAAATGCATATTTATGTTCACCAGGACAGGAAAGAAGCGTGAAAGTGGAATTTTGATATCCTAGTGCTTCTGTCCGCCCAAATGAATATTTTCTGCTCTTCTTCAATCTTCCTAATTTCCTTTCACTTTTACATTAACTTTCTCCGTTCTTTCTCCCCTTCAGTAAGGGTCGATAGTGTTTAATTGTCACTAGACCAAGTGGACCCGTTGGGCCCAAACCCTCCCCCCCCCCCCCTTCCTCCCCCTCCTCCCTTCCTCCCCCCTCCCTTCTTCCCCCTCCCCTTCCTCCCCCCCCTCCCTTCCTCCCCCCTCCCTTCCTCCCCCTCCCCTTCCTCCCCCTCCCCTTCCTCCCCCTCCCCTTCCTCCCCCTCCCCTTCCTCCTCCCCCTCCCCTTCCTCCTTCCCCCTCCCTCCCCTCCCTCTCCCATCCCCCTTCCCCCCCCACTCCATCCTCCCTCCACCCCCCTCCCTCCCTAGCAGAAAGATTTAAACTTTAAAATGTGAATAACTTAAAAAAAATAACACTGATTTCAATTAAACTTCTTCCATTAGCACCAAAGAAGGGACGATGGTGAGTAAGGTGGGCCTAAAATTGTCGCATTATCGTGTACCGTTTTGGCTGTAGTTCAGGAACAAACAAACAAATAAACAAGAGTTTTAGTATATAGATATTCATCAGGACCAGAGCAATTGCAACCCTATTTGCTGCAGAGGTACCAAACACTCTCATCATTATTTGTCATTCCTCAGCACTGTCCTCTCTCCTTCATACCCATTCTCTCGGATGAAGATTCAGCTAAGATAATGCAAACAGATTCTGGTGTTTCAATATTAATGTTGTTTTATTTTCAAATTGTACTCCTGTGTAACTCAGTGACTTATTTTAGGAAGGAGATGAGGAGAAATGTCTTTAGTCAGAGGGTGGCAAATCTGTGGATATTTTAAAAGCAGAGATAGAGAGATCCTTGATTAGTACGGGTGTCAGAGGTTACGGGGAGAAGGCAGGAGAATGGGACTAGGGGGGGAGAGATAGATTAGCCATGATTGAATGGCGGAGTAGACTTGATGGGTCGAATGGCCTAATTCTACTCCTATTCCTTATGACCTTATGACTTATGACTTCAGGTGAGAGCTGAAGGAAATTGGAGAAAATAATTTAAAATAGTGATTATAAAACGAGGCCGCTGCATGACTGTTGTAAGATTTTCTCTCACATTATGAGTAATGCCTTGAATGTTTGTTCAGTTAGACTTTTTAGTAATTACATCAGTTAATCCTTATGCCAAGGAGTTTATTCCCAATGCAGATTAATTTATTTTAGTTGAGTTCATTATTCTCACATATACCAAGCTACAGTGAAAAGTTTTTTGGCTGTGTACTATCCAGTAGGGAAAAAAAAACTATACATGATTTACAATCATGCCATCTAAAGTGTACTGGTACAGGATAAACGGTGTAACGTTTTGTGCAAGATAAGGCCCGATTAAAGATAGTCCGATTAAACATACCCCTCAGATCCAATGAGGTAGATAGTAGCCCAGGACCTCTCTCAAGTTGGTGAGATGGTTCTCTAGTTGGTGAGAGGAAGCCTTCTTTGAAAAGTAGAGTTGTCGGCGTGCTTTCTTCGCCATTGCTTCGATGTGGCTGGTCCAGGACAAATTGCTGATGATGTTTATTCCTAAAAACTTGAAGCTCTCAACCAACTCTATTTCGGCACCATCAATGTATATCGGGATATGTGTGCCACTTTCCTTCTTGAAGTCGATCACAGTCTCCTTTATCTTGCTGGCATTGAGGGAGAGGTTATTGTCTTGGCACCAGGTTACAAAGTTCTCGATCTCCCTCCTGTACTCCCGTCTTGTCAATATTTAATATCCGGCCCACTACGATGGTGTCATTTGCATATTTGTAACAACGGTGATGTCAGTGCATAAAGTTGATGCAACTCCACCATATATTCCCATTCATGCAGTGGCAGAACCCACCTGAATATGCCTGGCACTTTAAAAAAAAAAAATAATTGAAATGTGTAGCACATAAACGGACCCTTTCGGCCCATATTGTCCTTGATGACAATGATGCCTGTCTGCACAAACCTATTTTCCTGCATTTGGCCTTTATTGGGTTTCATTGGGTTGTTTAAATTAATACTGACTAGCTAATTAAATTATTGCATCGTATGGGAGGCGCATTCCCAATCTCGTTGTACCCCTGTACAATGACAATAAAGATATATTGTATTGTATTGTATTGTATCATTCTATACCATTCCTATTAAGGATCTGGCAACATTTTAAAGGTTGTAATTGTACCAATCTCCACTACCTCCCCAGGCAGCTCATTCCAGATAACCATTTTCAATCTGTGAAAACATACCTTTAAATTTCTCCCGTCTCACCCTAAACCTGTGCCATTTGGTTCTAGAGTTCCTGGGAAAATATACAACCCCCCATCCTAACTTTACCCCTTGAATCTTTATAAACTTTTATATTTACCATGGAGTCATCGTGGAAATCATCATCAGTTTCTACTTATATATGGCTTTTAATGTCACAAGTGGCATTTCACCGAGGGGTAAACAAATTAAGTTGGGTATAGAGTTATGTAAGGAAATATTTGGACAGGTGGTGAAAATAAAAAATGTAGGTTGCAAAATCGAGGGGAAAAGTGGACTAGACAGTGGCTTCGGGAAGGTTTTGCTAGCTCTAACCATCTTAACTGCATTAAAGTTTGACAAGCAAGTCAACGCTGTGGTAAAAGCCAGCTTCTTCCAGCTTCGTACCATAGCTAAAATCAAACCATTCCTCCAATTTGACGACGTTGAAAAAATCACTCACGCGTTCGTTTCCTCCCGCCTAGACTACTGCAACTCCCTATACATTGGGATCAGCCAATCATGCCTGTCCCAACTGCAATTGGTCCAAAACGCCGCAGCGAGACTCCTGACGGGTACCCGTAAAAGGGACCACATCACCCCGATTCTGGCCTCTCTCCACTGGCTCCCAGTACGGTACAGAATCAACTTCAAGTTCCTCCTATTCACATACAGGGCCCTAAATGGGCTTGCCCCCCCCCCCCCCCCATATCAAAAATCTTCTAACCCACCACTCTATCTCCAGGTCCCTCGGGTTGGCCGACTTGGGGCTACTGACTATCCCGCGGTTTAGGCTTAAGCTCAGGGGTGACCGCGCTTTTGCGGTTGCAGCACCTAGACTGTGGAACAGCATCCCTCTCCCCATCAGAACTGCCCCCTCCATCGACTCCTTTAAGTCCAGGCTCAAAACCTATTTCTACTCCCTAGCATTTGAGATTTTAGATTTAGAGATACAGCGCAGAAACAGGCCCTTCGGCCCACCGGGTCCGCGCCGCCCAGCGATCCCCGCACATTAACACTATCCTACACCCACTAGGGACAATTTTTACATTTGCCCAGCCAATTAACCTACAACCTGTACGTCTTTGGTGAGGAAACCGAAGATCTCAGAGAAAACCCACGCAGGTCACGGGGAGAACGTACAAACTCCGTACAGTACAGCACCCATAGTCAGGATCGAACCTGAGTCTCCGGTGCTGCATTCGCTGTAAGGCAGCAACTCTACCGCTGCGCCACCGTGCTGCCCACGTTGAGGCCCTCTGAGGGGGCGCTGTGAACTGTTTATGTATGTGCTGTTATGTTTGTGTGCCATTGTATGTTCGTTCTTAGTACCTGTCTGATGTACAGCACTTTGGTCAACGTGGGTTGATTTTAAATGTGCTATAGAAATAAAATCGACTTGTCTTGACTTGACTAATGGAATAATTGAATCTGGGTATACTCTAGTGGTCAGAATTGGAAGGACATGGATATCAGGGAAGATTGTAGGGCTGATGGAGATAATTGAAAGAGACCAGGGCTGGACTGTGAAAAGATTCCAAAGCAAGTACAGTAATTTTAAAACTAAGGCATTGCCTGACCAGTTTGATATTGGTAAGAGTTATACCGCATGCAGGAGAGTTTTAGTGATCTCAAGTCTACAGAGGATAGAATGAAGAAGGAATTGGCATTGATCTTGGGTTGGTCTTGGTTTATTATGGTCATATGTACTGAGAAACAGTGAAAAGCTTTGCTTGCATACTATCTTGTCAAATCAAATGATAGGAAGGCAATACTTTATAGTCACATGTGACAATGCACAGTGAGATTCTTTGCTTGCATGCCCAATGTATACAAATAGCGGCCACCTAAGTCACTGACAAAGTTACAAAGCCGGCCGGCTCCCCCTTTTGTTCTCCCCCCCCCCCCCCCACCAGCGGTTCCCCCACGCTGGGTCCCCATTGTCCTTTGTTACCCCCCCCCACCCCATTGTCCATTGTTCTCCCCCACCTCCATTGTTCTTCACAATCAAAGCATACATAAGTATACCAGGTAGTGCAAAGCGAAAAATATCAGCGTGCAGAATATAATGCCACAACATTATAAAGTTATAGTTTCAGAGAAAAAGTCCACCGTCCACAAAGAGATAGGTTGGAAGATTGGGACTGCACCCTAGCTTATGGGAGTACGGTTCAACAGCCTGAGAACAGCAGAGAAGAAGCAGGTAGGTGCTTTCCAGTTTTTGTATCTTCTGCCCATCAGGAGAGGGGAGAAGAGGGAATGACCAGAGTGTAACATGTCCTTAATTGTGTCGGCTGCATTCCCAAGGCAGTGTGAAGTGTGGATGGAATCGATGATGGGGAGGCTTGTCCATCCACAACTCTGTAACTTGTGTCTAGAAATACAGCCTGGAAAGAGGCCCTTCGGCTCACCGCTTACATGTCATCAATTGATCACCCATACACTAGTTGTGTAGAAAAATAACTGCAGATGCTGGTACAAATCGAAGGTATCACAAAATGCTGGAGTAACTCAGCGGGTCAGGCAGCATCTCTGGAGAGAAGGAATGGGTGATGTTTCGGGTCGAGACCCTTCTTCAGACTGATCTCGACGTGAAGCGTCACCCATTCCTTCTCTCCAGAGATGCTGCCTGACCTGCTGAGTTACTCCAGCATTTTGTAATACCTTCAATTTTTGTACCAGCATCTGCAGTTATTTTCCTACACTAGTGCACACTCGTGTGCTTCAGGAATCATTGCTGGGCCCATTGCTCTTTGTCTTCTATATCAATGATGTGAATGAGAATGTACAAGACACGATCAGTAAGTTTGAAGATGGTTGTCAAGACTTACAGCGGGATCTTGATCAGCTGGGCAAGTGGGCTGGGAACAGCAGATGGAGTTTAATTCAGATAAGTGTGTGATGTTGCATTTTGGGAAGTCAAATCAGGGCAAGACTTTCACAGTGAATGAAAGAGCCCTGGGTAATTTTGTAGATCAGGGGGAATCTTTGAGTTCAAGTACATAGTTCCCTGAAAGTGGTGACACAGGTAGATAGGGTGGTGGGAGAAGGTTTTTGGCACATTGGCCGTCATCATTCAGGGAGTTGAGTATGGAAGTTGTGACATTATGTTACAGCCACACAAGACATTGGTGAGGCCACATCTGGAGCATTGTGTCCAGTTTTGGTTACCCTGCTATAGGAAAGATACCATAAGCTGGAAAGGGTGCAGAGAAGATTTACGAGGATGTTGCCAAGCCTCAAGGGTCTGAGCTACAGGAATAAGTTGGAAAGATGAAGACATTATTGCATGGAGTGCAGGAGGTTGAAGGTGATCTATTAGAGATATACAAAACCACAAGAATGCAAGGATGTCCTTCCCAGGGTCAATGAATGAAGAACTTGAGGGCAGAGGTTTATGGTATATAACCTCATTGGTGAGGTTATGGTGTTTATGGTAAACAGAAAATATGATGTCAATTAAATAGTTTAAGTGGTCAAACCTGAGCCGTTAACAAAGTAGATTATCGGTACAATTGAACTCATGAAAGATAGCTGCATATAAGAGCAGAGGGAATTGGTGAGAGGGGAATGATTTACTAGGAAGCTGAGGGGCAGCTTTTTTTACATGGAGGGTGGTGGGTATACAGAATGAGCTGCTAATAGAAGTAGTTGAAGTATTGAAAAGACCATTGGACAGATGCATGGCTAGGAAAGGCTTAGAGGGATATAGGTAAATGAGACTAACTTAGTTGGGGCAGCTAAATCAGTATGGATCAGTTGGGCTGAAGGGCATGGTTCTGTGGTCTGTGACTATATCTCTACTTCAGCACCATCGATGCTGATTGGGACATGTCCTCCAGCTCCTTTCCTGAAGTCAATAACTAGCTTCTTCCTCTTGCTGACATTAATGGAGAGGTTGTTATCCAGACACCATATTACTAGCTCTCTCTCTCCTTCCCATCCTCTGTCTTGTCTATCGTCAAGATCCAATCCACTACAGTGGCGTCATCTGCAGGTGGAGTTGGAGCAGAATTTGGCCTCACAGTCCGGGGCCTATTGGGAATATAGTGAGGGGCTGAGAACACATTCTTGCTAGGCATTGGTGTTGAGAATAATTGTGGAGGATGTTTTGCTGCCTATCCAACTGGTCTATGGATCAGGAAGCCAAAAGTCAAAGCTGACGTCTTGGTCCAGTAGTTTGGAGATGAGCTCGATTAGGAATATGTTGTTGAAGACAGAGCTATAGTTAATAAATAGGAGTCTGGTGAGTACCCTGGTTATCTATATATTCCAGTGATGAATTTAAGGGCCAGGGAGATGGCATCAGCCTTGGTGCTTTTGCGATCATAGGCAAGCTGCAGTGGATCAAGTCTGGGAAGCTGGTGTTAAAGAGTGCCATGACCAACCTCTTGAAGCACTTCATGATGGTGGATGTCAGAATCACTGAGCAGTAGTCATTACGGCACACCGCCTTGTCTTTCTTTGGTACCGAGAGGAGAGTGGTCTTCTTAAAGCAGGTAGGAACCTCAGAATTGAGTAGTGAGAGGTTAAAGATGTCATGAATTCTTCTTCCAGCTGGTCCACACACCTCCTGAGGACATGGCCAAAGATTCTACACAGGCCAGTTGTTTTCCCTGGGTTCACCCACAGAAAGACCGATCCGATATCTGCAACAGTGACAGTGAAGGAGTATGTTTGCACGATCTCATCTGGAGAGAATAAATGCATAAATGAACATTTCATTTGTAGAAAGATAGAGGCTGGAATAGAGTAAGAAAATCGACAAACTTATTGATGGTGTGGATATGTGGTCAGAAATGTATCTATATACTAAAACTCTCATTTGTTTGTTTGTTTGTTCCTGAACTACAGCCAAAACGGTACACGATAGCAGGACAATTTTAGGCCCACCTTACTCACCGTCGTCCCTTTGGTGCTAATGGAACAAGTTTAATTGAAATCGATATTATATTTTAAAAGTTATTCACATTTTAAAGTTTAAATCTATTTCCTAGGGAGGGAGGGGGAGGGGGGGAGGAAGGTGGGAGAGGGAGGGAGAGGAGAGGATAATGGGGGTTGGGGAGAGGATAAAGGGGGAGGGGAGGAGAGGGGAGAGAGAGAGGGTTCTGCACCAATGCATGAGTGGTTTGGGCCCAACGGGTCCACTTGTTCTAGTATAAAAATAAAATTTGCCAGGGAGATGGATTAAGTGAAAAGCAAACAAGCATCGTGAATGCTGGAACCAATAGCATTGACTTTGGTCTTTCCAATTCATAGCAGAAGTATCTACTCATCCACTGTTGAATAAGCATTGAGAGAAAGTGTTTGTTAAAAAGGATGTTGTTATGATAATGATGGTTCACATAGTTGCATGTGAAACTCAATAACATGCTTTTAATTAAAACTGAAAATACTTGCAACACTAAATAGGTCAGGCAGCATATTTTGAAAGTGAAGCAGAGTTAATGATTCAGCTGGAAGATGCTTCATCAGAGTGGACTTTGGCATGTGTTTAGTCAAGTCAATTTTATTTGTATAGCACATTTAAAAACAACCCACGTTGACCAAAGTGCTGTACATCAGTTCAGGTACTAAGAAACGAACATGCAATGGCACACAAACATAACAGCACATACATAAACAGTTCACAGCGCCCCCTCAGAGGGCCTCAAACGCGAGGGAGTAGAAATAGGTTTTGAGCCTGGACTTAAAGGTCGATGGAGGGGGCAGTTCTGATGGGGAGAGGGATGCTGTTCCACAGTCTCGGAGCTGCAACCGCAAAAGCACGGTCACCCCTGAGCTTAAGCCTAGACCGCGGGATAGTCAATAGCCCCAAATCGGCCGATTTGCTGGCTAAAGTATCAGTATAATGTTCCCGATGCTAGGGGGTCCAGAACCAGGGGTCACAGTTTAAGAATAAGGGGTAGGCCATTTAGGACTGAGATGAGGAAAAACGTCTTCACCCAGAGAGTTGTGAATCTGTGGAATTCTCTGCCACAGAAGGCAGTGGATGCCAATTCACTGGATGTTTTCAAGAGAGTTAGATTAATCTCTTAGGGTTAAAGGAATCAAGGGATATGGGGAAAAAGCAGGAACGGGGTCCTGATTTTAGATGATCAGCCATGATCATATTGAATGGCGGTGCTGTCTCGAAGGGCTGAATGGCCTACTCCTGTACCTATTTTTCTATGTTTCTATGTTTCTATGTTTCATGCTGGCTAGACTATCAGAGGTGGATCAAAAAAATCCAGATTGATTCCTTATCAGTTTCTTATTCTGCTTTCATCCCAGGTGCAAGCAGTAAAATTGAATTAATTTCAGAGAAAGTGAAACAGGAATATGCAGTGACTTTAGCCCTTGCTGCAGGCAGATATTTCAACCTTTGGAACGATCTGTGAATATGTTATGTCGGGATTTCTCTCTGATTCATAGCCATCATATTCCTGTCCGATATGGAAGATGTTCGAACTTTTTATATTAATACAGAAGTAGTAACAAGAAGTTTGCCCATGATCATCCAAGACTTGAAAGCAAGGATGTGAAGTATAAAATGGAGGCACTTGTTGGCCAAGTACCCAATCTGGGGTGAATTAAGACCATGGGCAAAGGCAGCAGTTTTGGTTTTACTATTACTTAGAGAAAAAAATCTCACCATGCATTCTTGAACAAACCCATAAGGGACAATAAAATAGATAAAAAATATTTATTGGTATGCTAACGGCATATGTTTAAAACTTCTCTCGCTGGCATCCGTCCATCTGCGGGAGATGATGCTGCGGCTTGGCATTGTCCTGCTTGGAGAGGGGGATTTTTTTATCTGTGGTCACATTTCCTTGTGTGACTGACTAGGCCTTTCCGTGACAGGCAGATCCTTCCACAGTTTCCACAGGTGAGGTGGTCTCTGGTCGTTGTTCTGGGGAGTCCGTGGCTGCCGTCTTTGACTGTGTTGCGGCGTTGGCGCCTGGGCTCCAGGGTCTTGGACCACACGCTGTGGTGATGTTTCGTGCCCGCCTGAAGGTCCTTCCTCCTCCTGCCGCGGTCCTCGGCAGCCGCTTCCCAGGTGTCAGTGGGGATGTTGAAACCTGTCATATTTTTAAACTGCGTTCCTGAGAGAACTCCTGGGCGCTGATGATACTGCACTCATCGCCCCATCGGACGGTGGACTTCAAAGATAATGAACAGGATGTCTCATGCCTGCAATGAATATCGACTGACAATCAGCCTTAAGAAGGCTGTTGTCATGGGTCAAGGTGCTCCACTCCCCCCTCAAATCAGCCTAAACACAACTTTACTGGAATCCGTCAACAAATTCCCCTCCTTGGGATCCGCGGTGACTGATAGCCTCTCTTTGGATGTGGTAATCAACTCACGCATCGGAAAGGCAGCAACGACCTTCAGGAGACGAACCAAGCGGGCATGGAAGCTCACAACCAAAACCAAGGCCACCATCTACAAAGCCTGCATATCGAGCGCGCTACTTTACAGTCGTGGAGCTTGGACAACCGATCAACATCTAGAGCGGAAATTGGATAACTTCCATTTTCGCTGTCTTCGCCACATCCTGGGAGTTTCTTGGCTGGGCAAAATCACCAAGGAATCTGTCCTCTCTCTAACCAACATGCCTGGCATCCCTGCTATCCTCAAGCAGAAGGGCCTCCGCTGGCTTGGACATACACACAGGATGGACAATGGGCGCATTCCCAAAGACGTGCTTTATGGGGAGGTTGCCAATGCTCGGAGACCAAGAGGAAGACCAAAGGCCAAGACCTCTGCTACAAGGACACAATTAAAAGGGTTTAAAACTTACCTATGAAACAATAGCAGACAAGTCAATAGAACCAGACAAGTCTGATTCCATTTAGATGGACAACGATGGAGGAGAAAGGAGGGTGGTTGCTGTATTCAACGATGTCAAGGATTGCAGACAGATTCAGAAAGAAAGGGGCGATCGTCTTTGTTAAGGTGTATCTGTAACTTGTAAAAGTCATTTCAGCATTGTGAGAGAGTTGGAAATCAGATTGGTGGGATTCCAACAAGTATTTCTGGAAAAAGTTGGCACGGATTATTGATATGATAAGGTGTTCCAGAATATCAGAGAATAAAGGGGAGTTGGAAATGGCAGCAGTTTTCTAGGAGGGTTGCCTTTCGAGGAGAGGAATGACTAAAGCAGGAAGATGGCCCAGTGTCTGAAGACTGAGAACTTTGGCAAGACAGAGTGCAGGAAGAAAAAATGATTAATTAACTATTTAGTGGGAATAGATTAACCAAATAGGAAGTAGTTTCCAAGGAGAAGAAGTGCTTGGGCAAAAGGGGACATAGAAACAAGAATTTAGATATACAAATGCACTCAGGGCTACAGAAAGGGAAACTCCAGAGAAATTCATCCCAGAGATTGGGGGAGGATACAGGATTAGCATTGAAGGTGGCATGAGTTTAATGGTCAGAATTGCCTGTTTCGATGCTGTCTCTGTCTCTGTGAGGAAATGTAACCTTAGGGGTTACTCTCTTCCCTGAGGTTACATTCCCTCACAGAGTCAGAGGCAGCACTGAAACAGGCAATCGTCACCATTAAATTCATGCTACCCCCCAATGCCAATCTTGCAACCTCCCACAGGGAATCCAATGGTATTAGTATAGTATTAGTTTAACAGAAATGCATGTAAAAATCTTTTTGTTGCAGTCAAGGGGGAAAGAGTCAACAGATAGGGGTTTTGGATGATGGCTTGCAGCACAGAAAAGAAGACAGGGATTGTCATTGTATTTCAGGATGATATTGGAAGTTTGATAGACAAGAGCAGGACTCGATAAGGCTTTACCTCATTCTACCAGATCTACCTGTGAATGACTAATACTGTTTACCAATTATCTATGCAAGTCTATGTCCCTTAGTCTTAAGTGAGAGATGATTGGTGCTATATTGGTCTAGTCTAGGACCCAGCAGACATTGCCTCAGAATTAGAGGATGTTCCTTTAGGAAGGAGATGAGAAGAAATTTCTTTAAAGGATGGTGAATCTGTGGAATTCTTTGCCACAGAAGGCTGTGGAGGCCAAGTCAATGGCCATTTTTAAGGCAGAGATAGATAGATTCTTGATTAGTACGGGTGTCAGGGGGTATGGGGAGAAGGCAGGAACGGGGTACTGATTGAGAATGATCAGCCATGATCACATTGAATGGCGGTGCTGGCTCGATCGGGCCGAATGGCCTCCTCCTGCACCTATTGTCTATTGTCTATTGTCCCCATACCCCCTGACTCCGCTATCCTTAAGAGCTCTATCTAGCTCTCTCTTGAATGCATTCAGAGAATTGGCCTCCACTGCCTTCTGAGGCAGAGAATTCCACAGATTCACAATTCTCTGACTGAAAAAGTTTTTCCTCATCTCAGTTCTAAATGGCCTACCACTTATTCTTAAACTATGGCCCCTTGTTCTGGACTCCCCACATTGGGAACTGGAGGGAATTGTTGGACTGAAGGGTCTGTATTCCTGCTGCATAACTCCATGATTGTATCTATAACCTTCATATGCCATTTTATACATGCAATCCTTTCAAAGCAATTGTGCCGAAAAACAAGGTCAATGTGTTTAACTGTTCTAACGGGTTAAAGGAGATTTTGCAGTGGTGATATTATGTGATATAAAGTGGTGAATCGTGAATGTACGTCTTAGATCATTCATTTTGCACAAGCATTATTCAGTCAGAGAGTTGTGAATCTGTGGAATTCTCTGCCTCAGAAGGGAGTGGAGGCCAATTCTCTGAATGCATTCAAGAGAGAGCTAGATAGAGCTCTTAAGGATAGTGGAGTCAGGGGGTATGGGGAGAAGGCAGGAACGGGGTACTGATTGAGAATGATCAGCCATGATCACATTGAATGGCGGTGCTGGCTCGAAGGGCCGAATGGCCTCCTCCTGCACCTATTGTCTATTGTCTATTATGAAGAAAAATAAGGCCAACTAAAATATTTTCTGCACTTGGCATTTCTGCCATCTTATTTTAACTGGTTTAGTTCCTGCATTGTTACGGTAAAACAATCAATCGTTTGTACATCGGATCATGATTTTACTATGTAGTTACAGCCTTACTCTTGGTTTGCTGTTGAAATAACTACTGAGCAAAAATTAGGTGTGTTGAACTATGCATATTTTGCCTGGATCGTAACCACTAACTCCAGAGTTATGGATGCATATTACCAGCCCACCCAGATATTTCCACGGGAATATGGAGTAGAGGCTTACTATAAATCTGTACGTGAGGTGGGAGAGTGGGAGAGTGAGGGGTGGGGGAAAAATATAACTTTCCAAATTGCAGATGAAAGAAAAATAAAGTAATTTGGAATTCACTGCAAAAACGACCGGTGTCGTTAAACCTGTAAAACAAATATATTTTTCGCAAAGTATTAGTTTGAGTTGAAATTGTTGCACAAGGTATTTCTTTGTTGTTTTGCATCGACTAATAGCCAAAAGAAGTAAAATTATACCATTTAAAATGTACTGTTTTGTGGCGGTACCCGGGGATTAGGCCACTCCCTGGATCATGGGGCGTGGCTGTGTTCTGCAGCTGCGGCTCACCGGCAGTCTCCCTGTCTTTTTTTTGTTTTTTGTCTATTGTCATCGTTTAATGTACGTTTTGTTCTATTTTTAATTCTGTGTATGTAGGGGGGTGGCGGGGGGGTTGGGGGAAACCTTTTTTCTAATCTCTTCCTCAACGAAGATGCGACCTTTACAGTGTCGTATCTCCGTTCGCGCTACGGCCTAACATCGTGGAGTCGGCGGCCTCCAGCTGGGATCGACCTTGAAGACTCCGGTCGCAGGGCCTGGACTTACCATCTCGGAGGCTTCGGCCGTGGGCCCTGCAGACCGCAACATCGGGAGATCGCAGGTCCCTGGCTGGCGTCCGGTTTTTGGGAGCTCCAGCCGTAGCAGCTTCGACCGCCCCGAAGCGCGAGGTACGATCGACCCGCTCGCAGGCCCTTCATCGCCCTGCGTGGCTCGGCCGCAGCACTTTCCATCACCCGATGGGGGCTCAGGACTTTCATCGGCCTGCTCGGCTCGGCCCTGGGACTTTCCATCGCCCGGTGGGGGCTCAGGACCTTCATTGGCCTGCTCGGCTCGGCCATGGGACTTTCCATCGCCCGGTGGGGGCTTCAAAAAGTTGGGAGCCTCGATCACCTCATGGCACCATGAGAGAAGAATGAGGAGGAGATAAGACTTTTCTTTGCCTTCCATCACAGTGAGGGTGTGCCTAGAGCAATCACTGTGATGGCTGTTTGTGTAAAAATTGTATCTGTGTGTCCTGTGCTTTTTGTTGTCTACTGCCGGACCCTGACGTGAGAGGACGCTGGCGTTGTTTATTCGCCGCTTTTCCGTCAGGATAGTTTGTCTGTTTGTTTTTATGTTGATTGTTTTTGTAAAGCGCTTTGAGCACCTGATAAGGCGCTATATAAAATAAATGCTTATTATTATTATTATTATTATTATCATTCCCCTCGGCATGGGTTGGACAGGGCTGGGGTAGGGACTAGTGCAACGGGGTTTGCCTGAAGTGGCTAGAGAGGTATCTCGTGCTTGAGACTGAAGAGAGTGTGGATGTTCTGTTGCTGGATTAAATTACTGTTCATACCTACCTGGCGTCTTGCCTGATTCCTACTGCGTCCAGACTCACTACAGTTTGATGTTGATAATTCATTCTTGTGTTATGAAAGAAGGTTTATCCAATATTTGGTCATGGCAATTTAGTAATAACCATTGAGTAACATGATAATTTGTATTGTTCAGTTTTTAAATGATGACTAGGACAGTACTGGCATTTTCACAAGAAGGAACTAAGCAATATGTTTATTCAACTACCGGTTGTATTATATATATATGTGCAATCTCATGACCTTGATGAAATGTGACCTGAAAGTCAGGGGAGAACTGCACATGTAAGAAAAGTACAATATTGAAGAATAAAACGGTGCACTTTGGTATTTATATTCCATTTCCCTTTAACATTGCTCAAGAGTGTAGCAAAGTTTAACTGCAATGAAGAAACTTGCTTGTGTTGAAAGCTTTTTTAGTATCCTAACTAAGACCGATAAATCATTGTGCTAGCCTTGATAGCTTTTGTTATAATGTCTGCCAAGCGTTGGTTGATTTTCAACAATTGACCTGACCCACAATAGAGAAGAGAAGATGGAAAAAATGGTCCGTGTAGCAAGGGATGGCAGATGCTGGTTTAAACCAGATGCTGGGTGAACAAAGGGGAAGTTGATTGAACTTTATTACCTTCCATCACAGTGAGCAATGTGGAATCCACTGTGGTGGATGTCTATGTTAAATTTTATTTTACGCGGCTGTGTGTCTTGTTGCTTTTCACTTAGTATGGCTGTACGGTAAACTCAAATGTCACTGTACCTTAATTGGTACAATAAATTGAAATCTTGAAAACCGATGATAGACACAAAAAGCTGGAGTAACTCAGTGGATCAGGCAGCATCTCTGGAGAGAAGGAATGGGTGACGTTTCGGGTCACGACCCTTCTTCAGACTGAGAGTCAGGGGATAGGGAGACAAGAGATGTATCATATTATGGCGAGTCCGAAAACTTGTTGGTTGTAGAAGAAGTTTATTGCAGCCGCAATATTCGAATACAAAGTTAAACAACAAGGTAAAGGACAACCATCAAAAACTTACTGTCTTCTTCGAAGACTTCGCCGAACTGAACATTTCGGGCGCCAAAAGCGCACATGACAACGCTGGCCAATCAGCGATGTCGCTCTCTGGACCAATCCCTACGGTCGTGCTCACACGTGACCTTGCTGGCCAATCTGAGGGTTCGACGACCCGGACCATTCTCTATGGTCGCTACATGACCCCCCCCAGAACCCGAGGTACGGAACCTAGCAGGGAGCCGGATTTCGCGACCATAACGAGTAAGGAGAGGGGCAGCCTGAACCACAGGAGCAGGGGATTCCGGACTTGGAGGAACTGCCGGAACGGGGGGTCCTGGAGGAACTGCCGGAACGGGGGGTCCTGGACTGAGCGGAACTGACGGAGGTCGGCCTCTCCTAGGGGTTTGGCCGACCAGGACTGGTTGATCCGGATCCAAGTGTGCAGGTTTGAGCCGGGACACCGAGACGAGCTCACTCCTGCCGCACATGTCTAAGATGAAGGTAGCCGTTCCCTTACGCAAAACCCGGAACGGCCCTTGATAGACCCTCTGCAACGGGGCACGATGGGAATCTTTTCGCAGAAACACAAACTCACAGTCCTTCAGGGAAGGCGGTTCATGTACCATGGGACAACCATGACGTGAAGTCGGAACTGGAGCCAGGGAACCCACCCGTGCCCGGAGAGATGCTAAGACTGATGGGACTGGAGGCAGCTGGTCTGAGGGTTCCGGAAACAGATCTCCGGGTACTCGAAGTGTCGAGCCATATACTAGCTCCGCGGACGACGCACCGAGATCTTGCTTAGGAGCAGTCCGGATGCCCAGAAGAACCCAGGGGAGTTGGTCTACCCAGTCTGGGCCTTCAAGCCTTGCACTGAGGGACGCCTTAAGTTGACGGTGGAACCTTTCTACAAGTCCATTTGCCTGGGGGTGGTATGCAGTAGTGGGTTGTAACTTGGAACCGTACAGTTCTGCGAGCGCGGCCCAGAGGGACAAAGTGAACTGCGGCCCCCTGTCAGTGGTAATAACTGCCGGGACCCCGAAACGAGCTACCCAATGGAGGGCCAAAGTCCTGGCACAAGAGGCTGCCGAGATATCAGACAATGGGAAAGCCTCTGGCCACCGGGTGAACCGATCCACCACCGTGAGGAGGTGGGTGTAGCCCCGGGAGGAAGGCAAAGACCCGACCAAATCCACGTGGATGTGGAAAAATCGAACTGCTGGGACCTCGAACCCCTGTACGGGAGGCTGGACATGGCGCTGGACTTTAGCGGTCTGACAGGGAACGCAGGAACGCGCCCAACCCGCTACCTGTTTCCGTAGGCCATGCCAGACAAACCGAGCTGCTACTAAAGCAGAGGTGGAGCGGATGGACGGGTGCGCCAGCCCATGAATGGCATCAAAAACCCGGCGCTGAAGGGAGGGCGGTACTACCGGCCTGGGACGGGGAAGGGAAACATCACACCAGACTTTTGTGCCTTCCGACCCGCAGGCTACCTGAGCCAACTTCAATCCCGAAGTGGTGGACTGGTATGCCGAGGCGGTATCCGCTAGAAGCTGTGCCTCCGCAAGCTCCTGGGGATCCACCTCGCAGTCCACCGCCGAAATAGGGGAAAAAGCAGGTCTAGACAGGGCGTCAGCAACGGCATTAAGCTTACCCGCGACATGACGGACATCGGTGGTAAATTCGGAGATGGCAGTCAGGTGCCGCTGCTGGTGGGCCGACCATGGGTCAGACAATTTGAAAAATGCAAATGTTAATAGTTTGTGGTCCGTAAAGGCTACAAATGGGCGGCCCTCAAGGAAATACCTGAAATGACGAACAGCTAAATAGAGGGCCAGAAGCTCTCGGTCAAATGCGCTATACTTCAGCTCAGCCGAATTTAGTTGCCGGCTGAAAAACGCCAAGGGCTGCCAACGGCCACCGACCTGCTGCTCCAAGACCCCGCCCACCGCAACGTCAGAGGCGTCAACCGTCAGGGCCGTGGGGGCGGAGGGGCTCGGGTGGACCAACATGGTGGCGTCTGCCAAAGCTGCCTTAGCTGCTGTAAAAGCCGACTCTGCGGCCGGGGACCATATCAAATCTACCGGTTTTCCCGCAAGGCACTGGAAGAGCGGGCGCATGACCCGCGCAGCTGCCGGAACGAACCTATGGTAGAAGTTAACCATGCCTACGAACTCCTGTAGTCCTTTTACTGTGGTGGGCCTGGGAAATGCCCGGATAGCCTCCACCTTCTCGGGCAAAGGGGAGGCGCCGGCAGGGGTAATTCTGTGCCCTAAAAAATCAAGAGAAGGGAGGCCGAATTGACACTTGGAGGGTTGGATAATGAGCCCGTGGTCTTGGAGCCGCTGGAACACAGTCCGCAAGTGGACCTGGTGTTCCTGCACTGAGGGGCTGGCGACCAGGATGTCGTCTAAATAAATAAACAAAAAGGGTAAACCCCGACCCACACGGTCCATCAGTCGTTGGAAAGCCTGTGCCGCGTTCTTTAAACCGAAAGGCATACGCAACCATTCAAACAACCCGAACGGAGTAATCGTGGCAGTTTTCTGTATGTCCTCCGGCCGCACCGGAATCTGGTGGTATCCTCGCACCAAATCGATTTTGGAGAACACCACCGCTCCTTCCAGCCCAGACGAAAAGTCCTGCAGGTGCGGTATGGGGTAGCGATCAGCCGTGGTGACAGCATTGAGACGCCGATAATCGCCACATGGTCTCCACCCCCCAGATGCCTTGGAGACCATATGCAACGGCGAGGCCCACGGGTTGTCGGACTGACGGACAATGCCCATTTCCTCCATCTTCCTAAATTCCGCCCGTGCCACCACCAGTTTGTCTGGTGGTAGTCTCCTGGCCCGAGCGAAAACGGGAGGGCCCTCGGTGCGGATGTGATGGACCACGCCGTGCTTGGCCGAAGGCGTGTCAAAACGTTGGATGAGCAGCTCTGGAAACTCCGCCAGGATCTCAGCATACGAGTCAGAGGCCGCGACGACGGCCTGGACAGTAGGGCTGGGCGGGGAGGCGATTGTCGGAGCGACGGGCTCCTCGCTGGCGGAGGGTCGGAGGTCGTTACCGCGGACATCAGGGACCAGTGAAAAAGCCCAGAGAAAATCTGCGCCTAGGATCGCTTGTCTGACGTCTGCTATGATGAATGGCCATTCGTACGTGCGGAGGCCTAACACAAGGGACATCTTCCGTATACCGAAAGTGCGAATGGGGCTGCCATTAACCGCGATGAGGGTGGGACCTGTCTTACCCGTTCTGGTTTCGAGGTCGGTCGGCGGCACTATACTGACGATGGCTCCCGTGTCTACCAAAAATTCTGTGTCCGTGAATCGATCGTGGACGTAGAGGCGTCGGTTCTGGCCAATCGCAACTGCCCCTATGTACGATCGGCCGAGGCATTTTCCGCGAAGGTACAAGGTGAGCAGCAGTTGCGGGATTCTCTACCCCATCGTAGGTGATAATAGCACCAGCCGCGCTTGTGCGGATCTTTTTAGGGGGCTTTCGGAGAACTGGCGGGAGACGCGGCGCCATCTTGATGTCGCTGTGGCGTGGTCACTGATGTCGAGACCTTGTTGATCGAACCGCTTGCCTTGTTTTTAGCCGCTATGAGCGCGTCCGCTTTCGCTGCATATGCTTCGGGGTCCTTAAAAGAACAATCCGTGAGCAGCAGTCGGACATCCTCAGGAAGCTTCTCTCGGAATGCCTGTTCGAACATAAGGCAATCCGTATGCTCACCGGCTAGCATCATCATTTCGGCCATGAGAACGGACGGCCGTCGATCTCCGAGGTCCGGTAGGTGCAGAAGTCTTTCAGCGCAATCATGCCTATTAAACCCGAAGGTTCGCAGTAACAATTTCTACATTGCCTCGTACTTGCTTTCCGCAGGCGGATTAACGATGAACCGCATCACGCATGTGGTCGTCTCCGGTGATAGAGCGCTGACGAGATAGTAATACTTCGTCGAGTCGGCCGATATGTTCTTTATATGAAATTGGGCTTCGGTGTGGACAAACCAAGATTGCGGTGAATGTGTCCAAAACAACGGAAGGTGAACGCTTACCGCGCTTAACTCCGGTGTGCCAGGCGCGGCATTCAACAACGAGGCGTTGTGTTCCTGCATAGTCGGTGATCGTCCAGATCACGTCGGGGTCACCAATATGGCGAGTCCGAAAACTTGTTGGTTGTAGAAGAAGTTTATTACAGCCGCAATATTCGAATACAAAGTTAAACAACAAGGTAAAGGACAACCATCAAAAACTTACTGTCTTCTTCGAAGACTTCGCCGAACTGAACATTTCGGGCGCCAAAAGCGCACATGACAACGCAGGCCAATCAGCGATGTCGCTCTCTGGACCAATCCCTACGGTCGCGCTCACACGTGACCTTGCTGGCCAATCTGAGGGTTCGACGACCCGGACCATTCTCTATGGTCGCTACAATATCATCATATCATATATATACAGCCGGAAACAGGCCTTTTCGGCCCTCCAAGTCCGTGCCGCCCAGCGATCCCCGCACATTAACACTATCCTACACACACTAGGGACAATTTTTACATTTACCCAGTCAATTAACCTACATACCTGTACGTCTTTGGAGTGTGGGAAGAAACCGAAGATCTCGGAGAAAACCCACGCAGGTCACGGGGAGAACGTACAAACTCCTTACAGTGCAGCACCCGTAGTCAGGATCGAACCTGAGTCTCCGGCGCTGCATTCGCTGTAAAGCAGCAACTCTACCGCTGCGCCACCGTGCCGCCCAGATATAGACGGTGATGTAGAGAGAGATATAGAAAAAATGAATGAAAGATATGTAGAAAAGTAACGACGATAAGGAAAAAAGGCCATCGTTAGCTGTTGTTAGGTGAGAACGAGTATAGTCAAGTCAAGTCAAGTCAATTTTATTTGTACAGCACATTTAAAAACAATCCAAAGTGCTGTACATCAGTTCAGGTATAGACGATGAGACGATGAGTATAGACGATGAGACTCAACAAGATATGATGTCAGTAACACATTTGATGCAAGCAAAGGGATAGACTGGAGTGTAGTCAATACCAGCAGGACAGGTTACTCTATTGTGTAGGAAGGAACTGCAGATGCTGGTTCAAACCAAAGATAGATACAAAACGCTGGAGTAACTCAGCGGGACAGGCAGCGTCTCTAGATGGAATGAATGGGTGACGTTTTGGGTCGAGACCCTTCTTCAGAACATGAGCCTCTCTCAAGATAAGCCATCAAACCTCTGAATGAAAATCAAAAAGCATCAACTTTCACTGCTCCACTGCAAATAAGAACACAAGGTTGCCGACTGAAATGTGGGTGGCCTGAGTAAAGTACCGTGCGGCAGAGCAGATTCATTTCTGCAATTAAATTTGAAATTAAATTAAATTTGACTATGATAACTTGCATGTAGTTGAGTATGTAACAAAAAAAAATCAGGATGCATATCATGCATTTTTGTTCAGAAAACCTTTAAGATGTTATAGAATCATCAAGTCATAGACTGCAGCTTAGAAACAGGACCTTCAGTCCAGCACATGCATGTCGACCAAGATGTCCCATCTAAGCACGTTCCATTGGCCCATCCATATTCCTTATAGCTATAGATAATGCTACATTGCTCAGGAAAAAATAAATATCATGATTGTACAGATATGGTTTGAACTTTGTTGTTAGCAGTGACGCTGCTTACCATTGGCATTGATGAAAGTTGCCTGCAGTGATTTAACAATCTAGTACAGGGCCTGGGTGAGACCGCACCTGGAGTATTGTGTACAGTTTTGGTCTCCTAATCTGAGGAAAGACATTCTAGCCTTAGAGGGAGTACAGAGAAGGTTCACCAGATTGATCCCTGGGATGGCAGGACTTTCATATGAAGAAAGACTGGATAGACTGGGCTTATACTCGCTGGAATTTAGAAGACTGAGGGGGGATCTTATAGAAACATATAAAATTCTTAAGGGGTTGGAGAGGCTAGATGCGGGAAGATTGTTCCCGATGTTGGGGAAGTCCAGAACTAGGGGTCACAGCTTAAGGATAAGGGGGAAGTCTTTTAGGACCGAGATGAGAAAACATTTCTTCACACGGAGAGTGGTGAGTCTGTGGAATTCTCTGCCACAGAAGGTAGTTGAGGCCAGTTCATTGGCTATATTTAAGAGGGAGTTAGATGTGGCCCTTGTGGCTAAAGGGATCAGGGGGTATGGAGAGAAGGCAGGTACAGGTTACTGAGCTGGATGATCAGCCATGATCATATTGAATGGCGGTGCAGGCTCGAAGGGCCGAATGGCCTACTCCTGCACCTATTTTCTATGTTTCTATGCAACATGGATTTCACTTTCTTTAAAGCTATTTGGTATGGGATTTTTCATGTCCGAAACAGTTGTGTCATTGAGCAGACTCAACGGCCAAGCACATTGAAGAATTCTCACAGAATGCAACCTGAGAAGTGGAATCCACTAGTTTTTAACAAGCTCTTTTGCAAGTGCAATTTAGATATTAGAACAAAGCAACATATTTCGATAGAAGCTGAAATGACATGTAAACCTGGATAGATAAATGACTTATTAAATGATTTACACAGAAGTATCATTTTGAAATCTTTATCTGGAGGAATGGCGGCTGACACACATAAAATCTGATTTCAATGACCATTGAGGTTTTCAGCAATAATTTTGGCTTAGAACACAATTAAAAACCCAGTGTCACCTCATGTCCTAAAATGTAATACTTGAGGGTATGTACATTTTGACAATAATTTATAAAAATACCTGATGACCTCTCCAGTTCCTAGGGATTGTATTGGGAAAGGCTGTAAAACAGCATATCACGAACGGAGTATGAAGTCACTGAGAATCATATTTGGATTTCCAAGTTTAATATGTACATGTACTCTCCAAAAATTGTGGTTAGATTCCCTCCATTGTAATCTTACCATTATTTCTCAGCACAAATTCTGAACTTGCACCTATGCTTGGAGTTACTTAATGGTGCCATATTTATCTGTTTCTATAATTTTCAGTAAGCTCTAATGCAAAATCCCATGCAATGTCACGAAGTGTGTCAGCACGTTGAATGTCTGGAACTGCTCACGTTGCTGAAAGGAGAGTCCAGCCCAATGTTTCCACAAAATATTTGTATCTTAGCAGCAATATCCCGCTGTCTTAAGCACAAAACAAAATGTTATGGCACCCTGGAGTCAGTTTTACAAATTGTTTTACGTTTTACAGCTCTTTAGGAGTTCAAACCAAAACTACCTTTGGAGATTATTAACAGGCCTTTCTGTACATGTTCACTTTTCGTTTTATAATCAACATTTCGTCAAACGTCAACTTTCAAATAAATATATAATTACTCAAGAAGACCGAGTATATCTTTAGTTATAAGTAGTCGTATCAATTCTATAAGCAGCATTTAACATATGCATTTCGACGACACATGATAGATGATAGATATGTGACTCCAATTGTATAGAAACAAAATATTTTAATAAACAGGAATAGGAGTAGTCAATGCATCTACTCAAGCCTTAAGTAATATTGTGATAACAATAGACAATAGACAATAGGTGCAGGAGTAGGCCATTCAGCCCTTCGAGCCAGCACCGCCATTCAATGCGATCATGGCTGATCACTCTCAATCAGTACCCCGTTCCTGCCTTCTCCCCATACCCCCTCACTCCGCTATCCTTAAGAGCTCTATCCAGCTCTCTCTTGAAAGCATCCAACGAACTGGCCCCCACTGCCTTCTGAGGCAGAGAATTCCACACCTTCACCACTCTCTGACTGAAAAAGTTCTTCCTCATCTCCGTTCTAAATGGCCTACCCCTTATTCTTAAACTGTGGCCCTTTGTTCTGGACTCCCCCAACATTGGGAACATGTTTCCTGCCTCTAATGTGTCCAATCCCCTAATTATCTTATATGTTTCAATAAGTGATCTATTACAATGGTATAATATTGCTGTCTCTCAATGCCCCTTGATGCCATTTGATTTTACTTACCTCTTTAATAGATTCACAACGTAGTCTTCACTAGTAGAGAATCTCTAAAGATCACAGCCCTTAACATAAAGACCTTTCTCCTCACCTCTGTCCTCAGGAGACTATAATTTGGCCAGTAGCACTCTGAGCATGGGTTCTGACTTTAGAACATCACCATGAAATCATCAAATCATGGGAGCAGGGGTCATTTTGAATATTGTGGTCAATTCAGTAATGGTACTTTGGCCACCAATCTGCCAACCATGCAGAATTGAAGAACAATGCTCATCATCCCAGGTGGGGTGGGAGAGTGAGTAAGTTGTGAGGGGGCGGGGTATTCTGTTTGGGAAACAGCACCGGCTATGATTTAAATGGTTTAAAGAGACAATTGAAATTTATTACAATTTGAATTTTTCATTGGGTGCATATGTAGTAATGTTAACTACAGAGATATTGTTTTGTTTTGCTTTTGCATCATGAATCAGTTAGAACTCATCTTTCTGAATTATGGCTTCTCAGCTCTCCAAACATTTAAGGCAAGTTAATGCTGCTGGTCGCAATAAATATAAAGGCACGCTGATTCCCCCCTTTCTCTCGTTTTAATTGTCTATTTAATTGTTTCAATGTAAGAAGAAAATAGCAGAATCTCTGTGGACCAGATTCGTATATTTGCTAAAGTGAAATAACTCAAGAATATTTCAAATGGACCTCCCAGGTAGAGATACAAATATCTCGCAGCATTATTTCAGAAGCCTAGGGGAGTGTTTGGAATGTTCTGACTTAACTGATCAGTCAACTCATTGGTATTTGTGGGAACCTGCCCATTGATTTCCTTGTTTGCTTTCCTATGCTTCAAAATTATTTTAATGGTGAAGTAATATGTGTCAAATGCAGTGTGAATTTCTTGTGCTGGCTATAGGTTATGTTGCTTTCCTGACCTCAGGGAATGGAATATTAGTCATGGAATTTTACCAGAACTTTACCTGCGTTTCTTGGGGCAAAGAAAGAGACATTCTAGGTCATGACCGAGTCAAAGACACAGAGAAGACAAGGTTTTAGACCCTGCAGTATGCATTTAAGGAGGCCGGCAAAAACTTTGAAAGTAATAGAAATCACGGCGTGGAATCATTCAGCTCAGAAACAGGTCATTCGGCCCACTCAATGCACCCAATTTACATTAATCTCAAGGGAAATCAACAGGAGAGCTCCCTTTTATTCAGGTTAGAGAGCATGACGAATAGGATGCAAATCAGCTGTCAGTCTGATAATATAAAGGATAGTAAAATTTCAGGTAAAAACTAACAGGAGACATGGAAAAAGGGGGCAGGAGGCAAAGCAATAAAATGTGAATGGATTGACAGCATGAAAGAGGATCCTAAGTCTGCCATGGGCATAACCACAGTAAAGATGGTGTGTTTAGAAGGATGAGATGGAATCTTATCAAAACGTATAAGATTATTATGGGGTTGGACACGTTAGAGGCAGGAAACATGTTCCCAAGGTTGGGGGAGTCCAGAACCAGGGGCCACAGTTTAAGAATAAGGGGTAGGCCATTTAGAACGGAGATGAGGAAAAACTTTTTCAGTCAGAGAGTTGTAAATCTGTGGAATTCTCTGCCTCAAAAGGCAGTGGAGGCCAATTCTCTGAATGCATTCAAGAGAGAGCTAGATAGAGCTCTTAAGGACAGCGGAGTCAGGGGGTATGGGGAGAAGGCAGGAACGGGGTACTGATTGAGAATGATCAGCCATGATCACATTGAATGGTGATGCTGGCTCGAAGGGCCGAATGGTCGACTCCTGCACCTATTGTCTATTGTCTATTTAGAGGAATGGAGAAGTTGATTAATGGCAAAAATGGAAAACTTTTGGTGGAGACAGAAAAGCATGGTTGTGATCCTAAATGCGTAGTTTGCTTTGGTGTTTCGAAGAAGATATTTTTTTATATACCCATACTAAGCAAACAGTTGTGTTGGACTGGGTGCTGAGAGAAATTTACAAGGTTATAGATAAACTTAATACAGATATGTCATTGGCACGTGGAATACATCTGCAGTAGAAACAAAGAACTTCTGATACTGGTCAGGACTTTGCATCTATCTTTAGGATACATCCAAGGTTGCTGAAGGCAGGAGAGAATAAAACTGTGGAGGTGTTGGCCACCATGTTCCAGATCTTATTAGATACAGGAGTGAAACAAGCATTAAAGGTTTGCAAAGATTAAACAGTTATCAAAAATGGGAGAAAGATCAATCTGGCAATTAGAGGCTTAGTTAATTCAGATTTTGTTCATATTTAACCAAGGATTTTTTAAATCACAAAAATGGAGGAAATGGATGAAGACAGTGCAGTTGATATATATATGAACTTTTAAGAATTGCTTCATAAACTAATGCATATTAGGAATTTTGGTAAAATTATAGATGGAGTAAATGGAAGGAATTGCAGTGAATCATTGTTCTGCAGTATTTATAGATATTTCCCAACGTTCTGCACTGAAACACACATTTTAATAAATAATAATAATTTGACTTTGGGGGCTAAAGGACAAAATCCCCAAAATTGTAGAGGGCCAAAGGTTTGGAAATGTAAAGTAAGAATGTGTGTGGAGTGGCAGATGAAAAATGCTGAGGCTCTATAAGGTGCTGGTAAGGCTGCATTTGGAATACTGTGAGCAATTCTGGCCGCCATATCTGAGGAAGGATGTGCTGGCTCTGGAGAGGGTCCAGAGGAGGTTTACAAGAATGATCCCAGGAATGAGTAGGTTAACCTATGATGAGCGTTTGTCGGCACTGGGCCTGTACTCGCTGGAGTTTAGAAGAATGAGGGGGGACCTCATTGAAACATACAGGCTTGGATAGAGTGGATGTGGAGAGGATGTTTCCACTAGTGGGAGAGACTAGGACTAGAGGTCACAGCCTCAGAATTAAAGGACGTTCTTTTAGGGAGGAGACGAGGAGAAATATCTTTAGTCAGAGGGTGGTGAATCTGTGGAATTCTTTGCCACAGACGGCTGTGGAGGCCAAGTCAGTGGTTATTTTTAAGGCAGAGATAGATTCTTGATTAGTACAGGTGTCAGAGGTTATGGGGAGAAGGCAGGAGAATGGGGTTAGGAGGGAGAGATAGATCAGCCATGATTGAATGGCGGAATAGGCTTGATGGACCGAATGTCCTAATTCTGCTCCTATCACTATGACCTTATGACCTTATGATTTAATGAAATACACAAAATTAGGAGTAGGAGTAGACCTTTTAAGTCTGCTCCACCATTTATTATAATCGTTGGTGACGCTCCATCTCAATACTATAATTCAGTTCTCTCTCTGTACCTTTTGATATTTTTTAAAATCTAAAAATCTATCCATTTTGTTCTCCACGATCCTCTGCCGTTCCCCATATCCTGAGACAGCAACCCCTGGTATCACCCATCCCACCCTCCAGTCCTATACCCTCCAGTCCTCCCTGGATGATTCCATGGGGAGAATGGGGGGGAGATAGGGATAAGGCAGGCACGGGTTACTGATTGTGGATGATCAGCCATGATCACAATGAATGGCGGTGCTGGCTCGAAGGGCCGAATGGCCTCTTCCTGCGCCTATTTTCTATGTTTCTATGTTTCCCTGCAGCCATCCAGTCAAGCAGTGTCAGAATTTTGTACATTTCATAGAGATCTCATCTCATACTAATAAATTCTGGTGATAGAGGTCTATTTGTCTATTCTCTCCTTGTATGAGAGTCCTTCTGTCCCAGTAATTAGTCCTGTGAATCTTTATTTAATTCAAATGCAAATAAGCCCTTGTTTAAATAATACTTTCTAAGGAATAATAAGCGATCCCACATCCACACTTACTACTTGATGCACCATTAAGGGTGTTGCAAAATGAGGGATCAGGGGGGAGGGTGTTTCTGTTTGATAGGGAAGAATAATTTCACTGAACAGTAAGTGAAGCTCTTAGCATCTTGGCAGGTAGTGCTAAAGCCAGAAAGTGAAATTGCACGCACAATCAACAAAGATTTTCACCCAGGAGGAACATTGACTGTCCTAGTGCATCAGTCAATGAAAGGAAGCATGCAGGTACAGCAGGCAGTGAAGAAAGCCAATGGAATGTTGACCTTCGTAACAAGAGGAGTTGAGTATAGGAGCAAAGAGGTCCTTCTACAGTTGTACCGGGCCCTGGTGAGACCGCACCTGGAGTACTGTGTGCAGTTTTGGTCTCCAAATTTGAGGAAGGATATTCTTGCTATGGAAGGCGTGCAGCGTAGGTTCACTAGGTTAATTCCCGGAATGGCGGGACTATCGTATGTTGAAAGGCTGGAGCGATTGGGCTTGTATACACTGGAATTTAGAAGGATGAGGGGGGATCTTATTGAAACATATAAGATAATTAGGGGATTGGACACATTAGAGGCAGGAAACATGTTCCCAATGTTGGGGGAGTCCAGAACAAGGGGCCACAGTTTAAGAATAAGGGGTAGGCCATTTAGAACGGAGATGAGGAAGAACTTTTTCAGTCAGAGAGTGGTGAAGGTGTGGAATTCTCTGCCTCAGAAGGCAGTGGAGGCCAGTTCGTTGGATGCTTTCAAGAGAGAGCTGGATAGAGCTCTTAAGGATAGCGGAGTGAGGGGGTATGGGGAGAAGGCAGGAACGGGGTACTGATTGAGAGTGATCAGCCATGATCGCATTGAATGGCGGTGCTGGCTCGAAGGGCTGAATGGCTTACTCCTGCACCTATTGTCTATTGTCTATTGTCTATTTCTTAGAAACAAATTTTCAGGAAGAACAAAAGGCTATGGAAGCTATTCACTAGGACGATTTTCAGGAAGAGGGTTTGGTAGTTACATGAAAAGATTATAAAAGCTGCCATTGTTATCCTTAAAACAAGGCAAACATAATTGCATTCAAAATCATGTAAGCATTAAATGGAGTAAATAAAGATAAACTATTTAAATTTCTCACTAACAAGAGGGCACAGTGACTCGAGTTGGATCCTGACTCTGGGCTCTCTCTGTCTGGAGATTGCATTTTCTCCTGTGACCACATGGGTTTCCTCTGAATGATTTTTGATTTTTTTTAGATTTAGAGATACAGTGCGGAAACAGGCCCTTCGGCTCACCGAGGCCGCACCGCCCAGCGATCCCCGCACGTTAACACTATCCTACACACACTAGGGATAATTTTTACATTTACCCAGTCAATTAACCTACATACCTGTACGTCTTTGGAGTGTGGGAGGAAACCGAAGATCTCGGAGAAAACCCACGCAGGTCACGGGGAGAACGTACAAACTCCGTACAGACCTTTTTCTCCCACACCCCATAGATGTTTGGGTTTGTAGGTTAATTGCTCTCTGTAAGTCGACCCTAGTGTGTAAGGAGTGGATGCAACATAGAACTAATGTGAACGGGTGGGTGATCGATGGCCAATGTAGTTCTGGTGGGCCGTTTCCATGCTACATATTTTAATCACTCAATCAATCAAACGTGAAGAAATATTTAGGATTAATATGCCAAAAATAATCCAAAAGACATTTTCCAAAAGGAATTAGGTAATCATTTGAAAGAGCAAAAAAATTGCAGGATAAGGAAATAGCTGGAAATGTCCAGTTCTGACACAAACAAGAAAAGCTGGTTATCTAAAATTGTTGATTGCAACATATTAGTGCTGATATTAGATCATCCACCTGTAACATTAACCCTGTTTTTCTCTTTCTGCAGATTCCACTAGATAAGCATTTCCAGTATTTTCTTTAACTTCATAATCCCAGCAGCGAGTTTCCTGCATCTCACAGTTCCAACGTTGTTTTTCCCCTCTTATACTTTCATTGTCCTCTTCTGTTTACGTCTGCTCGAGACCAGTGGGCTTTGACCAAGATGGGCTTTGACCATTCATTCACCGCTCTCTCGTAGATAGCGTCAATGGCATTTTGTGTCACTTGGAATCTTGTGCTTTCCACCCTTTACAGACATGCTGTACCTCCACCTCTCCCCTTGGCTGTAACTTGCAACACACCTGCTTTCTCACTTTACCAGTTCTTATGAAAGGTCATTGATCTGAAATGGTAACTGTTTGACAAGTTTCTCCGCGTGAGGTTAGTAAATTAATAGAGGTGGAATTGTATATACTTAAACAAAAGCTCAGCCTTCAGTATCTATAGCTTGCTACTCCTGCTCCAAATACTTACACCACACTTGAAATAACTACGTTTAAAAAAAAAAAAGTACAAAATCTGAAGTTTACATCTTTTTTTATGTTCTTAACAAACTCTTTATTTATGTCAGTGTCTGTAATGGGTATGTGATTGCTGTTAAAGATGCCAATTTTCTAATACCTTTTTCTTGATTTTTGATAGGTATATGACTGGTAAATACATTCACTGTAGTTTTTACTTAAAATCAAGAATCTGCAGCAAAGTAACCAACTGCTGAAATCTCATACAAGTGATTCAGTGCATTGCGATGCTATGATTTCTTGGCAATATCTCCCCAAATATATTTATTTATTTGCTATGTATATCTACACCAGACAATATGCTCAGTTTTATGAGTTCAGACAAGTCAAGCTAGGTTAGAAAAGCAAGCAAAAAGACTAAACGATGCAACAAGAAGGTACAACAAGTAGATTATATGACATGTATGCTGTAATAGTACACAGTATTTTAATACACATGGATAAGCTATGGATAAACATGCTGTTCTATGATACTCCCCTGAATTGTACACATAAATCATCACATTTAGGAGGAACATTTCTCGAAGTGCACGAGGAATTCAATTTTTATTCATTCCTTATGATACACGAGGATTTCAGTTGATACACACATTGTACACTTCTGTTACGCTTCACCAGTTTGAAAGCAACTTGTAGTTTAGCCACAACATTTATACTGTATCCAACTTGCCGCAGCATCGTATAGGTAATCACAAAAGCAGTCTGTTAACTAAGATTGCATCTTACCACGGAAGTGAACAGAAAGAAGCACACTTTAATTGACCATCGTACTATCAAACGTCACTACGAAATAAAACGTAGAAATGTACATTCACTATAAGGCATCTCAGTGCACGTATCACAACATCACTGTGAATATGCTAAAGGTTAGTTTATTTCCCCCTGTTGAAACCTCTCAACAGCCACACTAGTACTGACTTAAATGGAGTGTGATTTGTCCTGCAATCTTTTCTTGCAGCTAACTGATCTAAAACAGCTCATATTTTCACATCTTACTTTGTACAAATTAAAATATACATCCAAACGGCACAAAAGAAAAATTCAACTCTAGGGCACAAAAAATATGTTTTCTAAAGTCACTGAGGTTAGTACGCTGCAGCTTAGTGTAATATTTAAGTGGGGTTATCCAAGGTATCAGGGCATTTAGTGTGAACTAATCAGAAAATAAACTGGCGAAGGACTTCCTTAAGTTACGAATTGTTTCAGCTTTTGCTTCATCTTCATTTACATTTGATCGAAATAGTGATGATTCCGTAAAGTTGAACGCATTGGTCAAAGACTGTGATTTGCTGTAAAATAAAACAAAAATCAATGTATTACTTACATTTTCAAGATTGGAAGTATTAAGATTATCAATAAACCTTCATTCATGTAACTTCATTGATATCGTGAAAACTAATATTGAATAATGCATTTTACTCTTAAATTCTGTTAATTCTAATTTCTTTTCATGACCCCAGTTCATGAAGAAATAGTAGATGTTAGCATATTTCTGTCTTGTTACAATACATTGACGTGCAAAGGCGATTGATGCAAAATCCACATGTTTGTAATATGATCAGGCAGCATTTTTATGGATGGGTAGGAAGGAACTGCTGATGCCAGTTTACACCGAAGATAGACACAAAATGCTGGAGTAACTCAGCGGGTCAGGCAGCATCTCTGGAGAGAAGGGACGGGCGACGTTTCGAGTCGAGACCCTTCTTCAGACTGATGTCAGGGGAGGGACAAAGATAGGATGTAGTAGGAGACAGGAAGACTAGTGGGAGAACTGGGAAGGGGAGGGGAAAGAGAGGGACAGAGGAACTATCTGAAGTTAGAGAAGTCCATTTTTCGTACCACTGAGGTGTAAACTGCCCAAGCGAAATATGAGATGCTGTTCCTCCAATTTGCGCTGGGCCTCACTATGACAATGGAGGAGGCCCAGGACAGAAAGGTCAGATTGGGAATGGGAGGGGGAGTTGAAGTGCTGAGAATAGGAGGGGGAGTTGAAGTGCTGATTATCTGTCTATTGTTTTGGATGAGACTTTTTCTGGCCTACACTGGATACACTGGAATACACTGGAATGGCCAGGCACTGTACAGTACCTTTGGTGATGAGTTTTGAGTCAACTTCAATAAGAAAGTTACTACTGTGAAACCTGCACAGGGAAAGTATAGGATTGACAGATTTTTATATCTTAAGGGAATGAAGGGAAATTAATTAGTGCACTGAGGTAAACGATTAGTGCACTGAGGTAAACGTGATATTAATTAATGGCAGAGAAGTCATGAGGGGCCAAATACCTATGCCTCCTTCTATTCCTTCCTTCAGTTCAGTTCAGTTTAGTTTATTGTTACATGTACCGAGGTACAGTGAAAAGCTTTTTGTTGCATGCTGACCATCTTTATTATATTATTATGAATGGATACCAGTTGCTTGCACAGGAAATAAACCAAGAGGGGGAAAAGGACGAAAGGAAGCAAGTGAGAAGAAATTTGACAACCAAAAGGGAGAATAGAATTGGAAAGAAATGACAGGGAATGCAAGGACGGTAAGTGGTGAAGAACAGATGAAGGAAAAGCAGGTTAAAACATTGGGGTGAAAAGTGACCTTGAAATAAGGGAATGTAGATGAGTGATGGCAGAGAATAGCAGGAAGATTAGGCAATAGTGTGGAATTGGTGCATCCTCAAAACTGTTTTGCATTCAACAGTTCCTGATCTGATAATAGAGTACGACATCCTGTTTGAATATTTCGAATCTGTTTTAAGTGGGAGAAATTATGAATTCATCCTGGTAGCCTAATGCTCCCTATGTGTTGTTATTATCAGTATTAAATATGTAATATTTATGATGGCATTTTTCTTCTTAGGCCCCCTCGGTCATGGCTGACCATGGGTGATGCATCCTAGTTGGCTGCTTGCTCCAAACCTCGTCTTCTAGCCGACTAGGATGCATCACCCATGGTCAGCCATGGCCGAGGGGGCCTAAGAGGAAAATTGCCATCATAAATATCACATAATTAATACTGATAATAACAACACACTGGCAATTTTACACCTTTCATTAAAGCAACCATATTAGTAATGTCTTATGTAGGTTAATTGGCTGGGTAAAATGTAAAAATTGTCCCTAGTGGGTGTAGGATAGTGTTAATGTACAGGGATCACTGGGCGGCACGGACTTGGAGGGCCGAAAAGGCCTGTTTCCGGCTGTATATATATGATATGATATGATATGATCACCCATGGTCAGCCATGACCGAGGGGGCCTAAGAGGAAAATTGCCATCATAAATATCACATAATTAATACTGATAATAACAACACACTGGCAATTTACACCTTTCATTAAAGCAACCATATTAGTAATGTCTTACTTTAACTGGGGGTGGGGCTGTGACTGTTGCTTGGGTGTCTTCGGCTGTGATTTTATTGGAGGCTGTGCTTGCACCTTTTGCTCCGGTTGCCTCTTGATCGGTTGACTTTGTGGTCTCTGGGGTTGCAAAGCAGGCTGTTGATTTGCCACTTGGCCTGGCTGCCTCTGCAGTTGAGGTGGGGGGCCGGTGGAATGCTGGCCTCCTTGCAGACGTGGCCCCTGGTGAGAAGCATGGTGTTGCTGCGGTTGATCTTGGCTCTGTGCAGGTGGTCCTTGGGGTTGTGTTGAGCCCCCTATGTTCAGCACAAGAAACACTAAATAATGTTACATAGATCGGCATTCCTCAAATATATTTGAAATCCAGCACTTCATTACAAGAAAATGCAAGGAAGGTACTTATATGTAACGTGGTAGCCTTCAAACGTGAAGCGTTTAATGGAATTACACTACTGCGGCCATTCAGTATTTTTGAATAATGGCTACATTTAACCATGAGTTACAATTGTACGCAGTGAATCAGATCACAAACTACAACAATGCTTATTGAAGATGTTACAGGGCAGCAATAGTACTTTATGTTATAAGTAACAGTACATGAAGATAATATACTAGGTTACGCAAAACAATAACATTAGAAAAATCCAAAGGAGACAAAAAGAAATCAAGGTTAGAGTTAGCAATTCTATAGGTGCTATAAGTAAATTGAAATGAGAAAACTGAGGTAAATCTATTCCACTAAGAAACCACAGAGACCCAATTTACACAATGCCACCGGCAATATTAGGATCTCCTCATATGAAGCCAAGTTAAAATGTTCTTAATGGTTGGGGAGTACTGGTGGGTTGGAGAAAAGTACAATTGACGGAATTTATTTGTGCCACTTTAGCCATATGTTTTCATATTTCATCTATACGTCAGTTGTTGGATAAAACATTATGTAAATCTGCCCAAAACGTTAATTTGCACATAAAGGAGAGATATTAAAACATTAAAAATAACTTTAAATTGAGATTGACAAATTCTTACCGATATGTGAAAATTTGGTCAATGAACCAAATTGCAAAATTAATTAATCTGTAAGCAAGACCACAGAGTTGTGACAGCAGAGAGGGAAGATTTGATGATGCTTGGTCAATTACACCACTTAGTTTGATTGTAGAAATTGGTGAAATATTACCAGTCGTAAGATTAAAGGTGAAATATTACCAGTGTAGTGAGTCCAAATCGAGCGATGTTATCAAAAGACTTATGTCCCTACACCAGCTTAATAAGGACTATTAAGAACATTTACTTTATAAATTACATCTGGGTGTCCTAGTGCATCAGTCACTGAAAGGAAGCATGCAGGTACAGCAGGCAGTGAAGAAAGCCAATGGAGTGTTGGCCTTCATAACAAGAGGAGTTGAGTATAGGAGCAAAGAGGTCCTTCTGCAGTTGTACAGGGCCCTAGTGAGACCGCACCTGGAGTACTGTCTGCAGTTTTGGTCTCCAAATTTGAGGAAGGATATTCTTGCTATTGAGGGCGTGCAGCGTAGGTTTACTAGGTTAATTCCCGGAATGGCGGGACTATCATATATTGAAAGACTGGAGCGACTAGGCTTGTATGCACTGGAATTTAGAAGGATGAGAGGAGATCTTATCGAAACGTATAAGATTATTAAGGGGTTGGACACGTTAGAGGCAGGAAACATGTTCCCAATGTTGGGGGAGTCCAGAACAAGGGCCCACAGTTTAAGAATAAGGGGTAGGCCATTTAGACACTGAGATGAGGAAAAACTTTTTCAGCCAGAGAGTTGTGAATCTGTGGAATTCTCTGCCTCAGAAGGCAATGGAGGCCAATTCTCTGAATGCATTCAAGAGAGAGCTGGATAGAGCTCTTAAGGATAGCGGAGTCAGGGGGTATGGGGAGAAGGCAGGAACGGGGTACTGATTGAGAATGATCAGCCATGATCACATTGAATGGCGGTGCTGGCTCGAAGGGCCGAATGGCCTCCTCCTGCACCTATTGTCTATTGTCTATTGTCTACTCTCAATTAATAATAATAATAATATTAAGCATTTATTTTATATAGCGCCTTACCGGAAGCTCAAAGCGTTTTACAAAAACAATCATAACATAAAAACAAACAGACAAACTATCCTAACGGAGAAGCGGCGAATAAACAGCGCCAGCGTCCTCTCACGTCAGGGTCCGGCAGTATTGATGAATAATTTAGTTCCATCCTCCTTGTTCTTTTTAAAACACCGCATCTTGTTAGTTTACCTGTTCTCTAACTCTTTGGAGAAGCACTTGAAGGTGTGTAGGATTGATTCAAGGTGACTCATTCTCTAACTCCTGATTTTCCTGTTTCTCCCTGCGAGACGTGCTTGAATTTGGCTCCAATTGATTGCTTTAATCACCTTCATTGCTTTGTTTATTGAAGTTCAAATAATTATATAAGAAATAGTCAAATGCAGGCTGTAAAAATCTCTAAGATCATAATTTCAGTGCGCAAGTAAGAGCTGGACTTAAATAATTCAGCAATCTTCCTATTACAATGCACAATACTGTTGATTTTTCAAATAGATTTCTTCCAAATGAAATCTGAATGTTTTTAAAACAGTACATTTTTAATTGCATTCAAATTTCAATTAGATTTAAATGAAACAAATTTGATTGAGTGTTTCAACAGGGGATTTGCTTGACTAACAAATGAACATAGTTTCACAAAAGTGTTAATAGCAAAAGTTAACAGTGCCAAGAATGTTACACCATATTTCAGTATGTCAGGGCACATTAAAATACAAGTTTAAATTCATTTCTCATACAGTAATGGTTGCATGGGTAATTAATTTGAGTGCAAGGAATAATATTAGTGGAATAAAACTCACTTCTACGAATAACAAGCAGAGCAAATCGTAGGTATAATTGTCTCAATGGACTGTCCTGCAAATTCCTTTCACGAGCTCTTTATAATTTACTCTCAATTGTTGAATAATTTAGTTCCATCCTCCTTATTCTTTTTAAAAACACCACATCTTGTTAGTTTACTTGTTCTCTAACTCTTTGAAGGTGTGTAAGATTCATTCTTTAAGTTCATGGTACTATTTGACCCAATCCCTAACACTGGTTAAGTAAGTATTTTGGGGCGGGTGCCAACAACCATTTGGGTTGTCTGATCAATCACATCATGCTGCTGTCGTGCCAGAGGTCCGAGACCACAATGTTTAAGCTGTCATGCAAGTTGGTATTTTTAATTGTTGATTCATAACCAAAAACTACCACAGGGAAGTGATGTTACTTCAGCCAGTATATCAATGTCCCTTCCATATTGAAATTCTTGTGAAATTGTCTGTGTAGAAAGCAGTACATATAAAAGTGCTTTGATAATAATTATATGTTATACACAAAGGTGTGCGTAAAAATTATATAAGGAAGACTCAACTAACTTTTGTGTTTTTATTGCACATTAAGCTGTACAAGTGTGTAGCCACATTATGTCAAATACTGCAGTAAAACCTGAGCATTTTCTTAAATGAAATACAATTATAATAAAAAATAAGAGACTTGTACAAACAACGGAACACATTTTCTTTTGACCTCAACTGTAACATTAGACTTTGCATATAGCATGCTTGCATGCAGATCCAAATGCATTTTTATTAGGAATGTTTATTTTTGGCTGTGTAATTCAGTGTCCTCCAGAAATTAAAATATTGAACCATTTTTGCTTCTTTTAGCCACAACACTGTACTTTTTCTCAACAAATGTCTCTCCTACAGCAATGCACAAGGTCAACCATATCTACTTCAAATGATTAGGACAAGTGCAGAATTACATGCAAATGGTTATTACACGAGTTCAGAAGCACGTTTAAGTTCTAACAGTGGATAAGCAACCCCTTTTTCAAAATTTCAGTAATAACAGGCTATCCCCTCAGTCACACGCGAACCACATTATGACACTTTTGGGTAAACATTTCACATTGGTTTGGGGAGACCTGGTAAACAATCTCTAACTGGGATCTAAATGTCAGTACATTTTTAGCATGCTCCTCAAAATGTTCCATCCATTCATTTTGTTAATGGTAGCCCAAAATCTGCTGTGAGAGAACAATAAATAGCCCAACATTCTTCACAGGGCACCTGGGATCCAAGTGAACAGGGAAGGTTACTGTGTGTTTACCAGTGTTGCAGTGCATATTTTGTAAGTGCCGGAACTGTCACTGGTGCCAGAGCGGCCACTATTAAATTCCCCGCTAATTTAGATCCCCCGCTGTTTATTTTGGCTTATTATTGCAGAGGTGTCGGAGCGGCACTCCGGTGAACTCCAACAGAACTACACCCCTGCCTGATGTTTACCTAAACAATTAGATTCTAGTATTGGGAGTTAAATATTTAAAAGTTGTCTTTAAATGTTTTCGAGTTTATTTAAGCATTGTCACTTAAAATATATGAAATATAATGTTTTAAAATTGGTCTTAGGACTGGTTTGGATTCATGTCACAAGCATTTAGTCAGTTTGAAAGCTGGCTATGCTCAGGCCTGCCATTAAAGTTTTTCAGCATTTCTGTGGACAGGGCTTGTTCAGCCCTTGGCGAGTGATATTCTGTACGTTCTGAGGCTTTGTACTATGTAGAGTTTGCTGATCATGTGGTTCAATGGTGCCTTTAATGTCACATGTGCAGACACACAGTGAAACTCTTTACTTACATACAGTCCAATACAGTTTTCCCATACCCAAGCACATCCTTGATTTGCAAGCGTACAGAGATAGTCTACTGAGCCCACATGCAAGAGGCACCATGTTTTGGTGCCATTTTCAAAGTCCAGTCTGTGCTCTTGTTCTTATGAAACTTATTGGAGCCCGTTTGTGGTGGTGGAACTTTTGTTGAAGACTAGTGTAAATATGTAGGTGGTTGTATGTGGTATGTAGATGGTTCACCACTTGCTGTAAATTGTGGGCATTCCCAAATCAAGTAAAAATAGAGAAACAAAGAGCGGGAAAATGATTGGATTAAAAATATTTTTAAAAAACAACTAAAGAAAGGAAGAACAAATATAAAATCATTCTTCAATAACAATTAATACTTGAAAGAATGACACTCCATTCTTTTGGTGATTAATTTTAAGGGATGTTGATTGATTTGATTACCGTTTATCATGGTATTGAATAGGTACTTAGAATGGAAATAATTTTATGTTCTGAGTGAGTTTATATTGTGTTCATTGTTCAAGTATAGCAATCCCGTCCCTCAATGCATTTGTTTTGGGAGACAGGGAATAACACAGGTTATAGCGCTAATTGAATAATGTGTGCTCATTCTTGCATCAGCATTAGCCTGAAGTTTCCAAGCCATCTGTTCATGAATAATAGAACCTCTATTCATTATGTAGCTATTTTGACAGCAAATTTGGGGCCTTCATAAATGATTTATAAAATCAAGGAAAACAGCATAATAACTATTATGAAAATTTAGAAGCGTGTATATGGGGGATTAACCATGGCAAAAAAAACATGGAATGAACTGCTTGTGCCACTGCTTGCTATCCATAGCATTTCCATCCTAAAATGGTCTCAGAAATAAAATAAATATCACCTCATCAACACCACAGCATCACCTATATCCTGCTTACTCCTTCTAAAAGCCAGTTATTTTGAAAGTACATCAGCCCAAAACATTTCTCTGCTTCATGCTCCATAAATGTTGTCTGACCTGTTGAATATCTTTTGTATTCTCTGTTTTATTACTGACTAGTAAAGAGCCCTAAAACATGTGGGTGTGGGGTTATAAACAAATAGCACTGTAACTCAGAATAGCTAATCGAAGGTAGACACAAAATGCTGGAGTAACTCAGCAGGACAGGCAGCATCTCTGGAGAGAAGAAATGGGTGATGTTTCGGGTCGAGACCCTTCTTCAGACTGAACTCAGTCTTAACTCAGAATAGCTAATGATCAACAACATTTTGAAGAATGATCACAAAATTCAGAATTCAGAATAAGATACATCAACATCATATAAAATATAAAAATTATATAACAAAAAGGGACTTTGCAATATTATATACAATTGGTTTCATTTGCTTTCTTTCCCATCAATATTAAATACCTATGTGTCTGGATTTGATGTGTAGGTAAGAATTGCAGATGCTGGTTTAACTGAAGACAGACACAAAAAGTTGGAGTAACTCAGCGGGACAGGCAGCATCTCTGGAGAGAAGAAATGGGTGACGTTTCGGGTCGAGACCCTTATTCAGATTACTATCAAATCCTGTCTACATAAAATCGATCAGTTTGCAAAACTAACCACCTGTTATCATTTCTTCAGTCCTATGAGATTGTTTCACTTTTAGAGAAACTTGTACAATTCCACATTTAAAAATGTACACCTCAAGTACTGAGGATATTTAATGGAGAATAAGAAAGTGAAAGCTCGATCTATTTTGTTTGAGTACTCACCTTATTATTATCAAATATTGAATGATCATTGAAGGAGAGAATGCTGCAGCTCCATCAGCATATTATAGCAAGCATAGCAAGGAACTCCAGGTACCATACCTCTTAGGTGCTAGGTTGCGGGACGTCTTGGAGTGGCCACGGAACAATCTCAAGGGAGAGGGTGAGCAGCCGGAGGTTGTTGTGCATGTTGAAGCAAATGACATTGGTAAGAAATGGGATGAAGGAAAATGCAGAGTGAATATAGGGAGTTAGGCAAAGGTTTAAGCAGAAGGACCTCCAGGGTAATAATCACCCGGTGCATCGTGCTAGTGGGGGGTTGGAATAGGGGGCAGGGTTTCAGATGTTTGGAACATTAAGATCTCTTCTGGGGAAAGGGTGACCTGCACACGAGGGTCTGGTTGCTCCTGAACTGGAGGGGGACCGTGCTGAGACGTCTGTTGCTTGTGATATATTAATGACTTGGATGTATATGCGGATGGGTTTGTTAGTAAGACAACACGAAAATTGGTGGAGTTGGGGACAGTGAGGAAGGCTGTCAAGGAGTACAGCGGGATATAGATCAGCTACAGTAACGGGCAGAGAAATGGTAGAAGGAGATTTATCTATGCAAGTACGAGGTAATGCGGTTTGGGAGGTCAGATAGAAGGGGAAAGTATACAGTTAATGGTGTGCCCTCAATAACTTTGATATACTGAAAGAATTTGGGAGTCCAAGTCCATACCTCCTGGAAGAAGCAATAAAAGTATATAGAGTGGCAATGAAAGCATGTGGTATGCTTGCCTTCATCAGTTGGGGCAATGAGTATAAGAGTCGGGATGTAATTCTGTTACTTTGTAGGACTTTAATTAGGCTGCATGTGCAGTATTATGGGGAGTTCTGGCCATCCCATTACAGGAAGGATGTGGTGGCTTGTGAGAGGATTCAGAAGAGGTTTATCAGAAAGCTGCCAAATGGATATACAATTTAGTGTAGTAGAGTAGACAGTCAGAGTCTTTCTCCCTGGTGGGAAATGTCAAAGGCTGGAGGGCATATCTTTAAGGTGAGAGGGGAAACATTTAAAGAAGATGTGCATGGCAACTCTTTACAAAGAGTGATGGGTGCCAGGCGTATTGGTGGAGGCAGATATGATCGTGGTGTTTAAGAGGCTTTTAGAAAGGCGCATGTAAATGCAGGGAGTGGAGAGATATGGATCACATACAGGTAGAGATTAGTTAAACCTGACATCATGTTCAGCAAGAACATTGTGGGTCGAAAGGCCAGTTCCTGTGCTGCACTGTTCTAAGTTCATGGGGTTTAGCCATCATTGACACCAAAGGGACAAAACAATCGAGGAACTGTTAAAAGATTGGATGACATTGAGTAGAAAAGGAAAAGGTTCATTGTCTATGATTAAAAGGGCTTCATACAATAAACATTTAACGACCTTACATGGTAAATGTAAACCTTATATAATACAATCATAATTGATTAATAATAATAATTATAATAATAATAATAAGCATTTATTTTATATAGCGCTTTACCAGGTGCTCAAAGCGCTTTACAAAAACAGTCATAACATAAAAACAAACAGACAAACTATCCTGACGGATAGTCATATAATTATATAATTGTATTATATAAAGTTTATATTTAACATCTAAGGTCGTTAAATGTTTATTGTATGAAGGGTGAATCTCAATCGAAGGAATCACATTTTTTAATGTATAAAGAATTAACTTTTGATATACTTGTTTCAGTTTTTTGTGCGATGACTTGTTTAATGGAGGTAGAAGTCTTTTGCTCAGACCATATGGATTTTTAGCATGAAGACTTAAATTATTTTTGATGTGTCCTTGGAGATTGGCACAAACATTCAAGTGTAGTCATTGGCACCAAATGCTCCATATAGAGTTGCCAGCATATTGCAGTTTGTCTCCAAAATTCATTACGAACAAGCGCTTGGATTTTGCAAATGTTTATGTACAAATATTTCAGGACAGAAATAAGCTAATCCATGGTGTATCATGTACGATTATGGTTTAGCTTACCTCCAAAGTATTCCAATGTTATGCAGTCTGTTTTGGACCCCTAATTCTGAGGTTAATATTAAAACAACAATTATTTCAGATGAAAAAGACTGGGTTTTCATAATTGCTAACTTCTGGGATCTTAAGATGTTGATGTAACATCTATGAAAGCCATACGTACACTAAAATGTGCAGTCTTATTGCATTCACTTTAGTATGATGTGATTAAAAAAAATTAAATGTAGTTGGTGAAGTTTTTAATTTCAAAGTAATCTACATAATTTTGATTAAGATCTTTGCAGATTTCAAAAATCTGTGGAAACCTGTACCAATCTACTTTTTTTGCATAGAATATATTTTTTCTGTGGTACCTTTGATGCTTTTCATATTGATAATATTGCATATTTTAATTAAAATATAAAAAATATAGTTGGGAGCTAAAGTTTTAGTGATTCAAATTTGTTGAGAAACCTCACTTGTAATATTAGCATTTGTTAAGATGATCTACAGGATAATACACTCTTGAGCAAGATTTACATATTTTTTTGGTTTATCAGCTCTCTTTAATTTTTACATAAATTGCATATTGCAGTTTTCCAGTTGTTCTATAATTTCACAATTTTACGTTTCGCAACAATTGATAATTTAAGTATTGCGTAAGTTTTCCTAATGTGTCAAACCTAAACTATTTTCAACATGAGGGTCTGAAATGGGGCGCGATTTTAAGGGCCTCTAACATATGCATTACTCATTGCTCCTTAAACTCAAAAACTGCTTAACTTTGTCCAAAAGTTACTAAACAGTTTAAAAGATAAATTTCTAGTCATTAGGACGTTTAGAAGGTATATTTGTAAAGAGTAATTTTAAATATATCTCGATTTTGTTCATGTTTCGGTCTAACTTGTTGCTCAGGAACATCAGGATCAAGTTAATTGTTAGCATCTTTAATGTGATACAATGTTCCAAGGTGCATCACGGCAGCAAGTGATAACACTTATTAGACGCTTGCTTTCTATGTGTGGCTTAACTGGGTGATGACAGAACAGGATTTGGTATGAGCTACAAGGAGCAGATTGATGGATGAGTGTATCGAGGGTAAAATGTGATAAACCAGCCATTATTTTACTGTATACTCAAAGTTAATTTTTTCAAAAATGGTGTAAATTATTCCTGCTTCTGTTTTGTATGATACCTTAAGAACACAGCAGTTTGATTTACTATGGTCACTTGCTTTGACTTAACGTTATAGTTGCAAAGTTCAGAAAATTAAATGGTCTGCTTTTTGGCACTGATTCGCGCGTACCACGAATCCAGACATCTACAATACATAAATGTATAACAGTGTTAATCTCAGAAATGTCCAGGGTTCAGTTCCATTGTGTAGTGAAATGGTTGACTACAACTCAGTGATAGAGACACACTCAATGCCTTGGCTGGACAGAGGAACATTAGCCAGAGTTGATTTGGACTTGATTGTTGCTTCATAGAACCAAATAGCCTGCCAACAAGTCAAAGATTCAATGTAAATAGTGCCCATTTAGATGACGTACTTGAGGATGCCTGGTACTGTGGAACTCCCCAAAGAGTTTTATCATGTTCAGAACAGGAAGAGGAGAGTGATAATTGACAAGTAAAATAAAAGAATCAATTCAATACGATATTATACGAAACTTATCCAGGGTGACTATTTCTTTGCAATGCCTTTTTTGAGCTGTTGGTGTCATTCTTTGCTCAGATTACACTCCAAAATAAACGGAAGTTATGTAAAGCATCCCAAAAGTAAACTGATCCAGTAAAATAAAAGGTGAAAATGATGGGAGTGATAGACAGGATTGCCTTTCTTATTTCAGAAACTAGGAAAATGTGTATGGATTAAAAATAATGCCCCATGAGCACAAATGTTGACCAATGCTGAGAAATAACTAAAAGATCTATACTATAAAGTTTAAACTGTTTTAACGAATTATCGCCTGTTCCATTTAATTCTCATGCATAACAACAAACAGCACGAGGTAAAAGCAAAGGATTAGTTCTGAAACCATTCACCTCACAACATAAAATACTTTGAAACACCATATCTAGCTAATGAATGAAGTACAGCAGCATTGGACTCTGTATAGGCACAATTGTGTGTACTGTTTACAACACCGTCTTAAACTGCAGTTCCAAGGTCACAAAGTGTACAGTAAAACATAACCATCAATTACGAGCACAAACATTGACGAATAAACATCAGACAGTACAGTTGACACTGCATAGAAAAACACAGTCCAGGTCAGCACTGAAACACTGCCAAAAATTGCACAGGGAATTTTCTCTTTTAGCTAAAAATCACCATCCTCTTATTTTTGTTTTAGGAAGCCTGGACTTGTTTTGGTCCTACAGCAACGCCATTACAGTCGAGAATATACTGTAAACAACCTTGTGGTGGAGGCCGCTGTTGTGGAAATGAGCCTGGCTGAGTCTGTGCCTCCTTCAAACTTCCACCCTGAAAAAGAACATTTGAGACCAAAGTCAGTCCATTAGCATCGTAGTGCAGCGTCAAAATTCATCAATAGACAATAGACAATAGACAATAGGTGCAGGAGTAGGCCATTCGGCCCCTCGAGCCAGCACCGCCATTCAATGTGATCATGGCTGATCATTCTCAATCAGTACCCCGTTCCCGCTTTCTCCCCATACGCCCTGACTCCGCTATCCTTAAGAGCTCTATCTAGCTCTCTCTTGAATGTATTCACAGAGAATTGGCCTCCACTGTCCTCTGAGGCAGAGAATTCCACTCTGAGGCAGAGAATTCCACGTCACATCAAATCACATTCAACACAAAAATTAAACTCACTCTAATGGATCGGTGAAGAAATACTTTGGATATGATCAGCACATTGAAGTACTAAAAGAAGCTTCAAAAATAGTTTTTACTAAATCTTGATTAAAAAGGGAAGCATTTTATTTTGTGAGATGTTTGTGTATTAGGTCTAAATTGGTCTTAGGTCATGGTTATAAGTGATAGGAGCAGAATTAGGCCATTCGGCCCATCAAATCTACTCCGCCAATCAATCATGGCTGATCTATCTCTCCCTCCTGACCCCATTCTCCTGCCTTCTCCCCATTACCTCTGACACCCGTATTAATCAAGAATTTGTGTTTATACCTTGATCCACTGCATCATTTTGGAATTGTACTTGATTTTCATGGCTTTTTAGGCTACATTAAGTGTTTGTTTTTGATTATTCATTCTGATCGGGAGGGGCATCAATGGCAAAACCTAGCAATCATGCATATCTGTAATTGTTCAGCACCTCAGCATTCTGACTAGCCAAATGTTTCATGTGCTTCTTTATCTAACCTTCAACATCCCTTAACATCCAGGTTCATGGGACTTGTTGTCCCTGTCCTTCAACCTAATGGGAATATGTTGACCTACATGGGAGTTGCTGAAAATCTAAAACACAAACAGAAAATGCTGGAAATATTCAGCATGTCAGGCAGAAGATATCTACAGACATCTGCAGATGGAGAAACAGTTATGTTTCTCCATCGCTGCTCCCACCCTATGGAACTCACTACCCCAAACCGTCAGAGACTCCTCCACACTCACCACATTCAAAACATCACTGAAGTCTCACCTGTTCAGTACTGCCTTCAACCACTGAAGGTCACCTCACCTTATGTCTCCTTTCTCTGTTCGTTTACTTATTTATCTATTTATTCACTTCCCTATGTTCTCTAAATCCCTGTAAAGCGTCTTTGAGTATATGAAAAGCGCTATATAAATGTAATGCATTATTATTATTATTATTATGTTTCAGGCCTGTTCCTTTCTGATGAAGACCCTGGGCCTGAATAAGAAATATAGAAACATAGAAAATAGGTGCAGGAGTAGGCCATTCGGCCCTTCGAGCCAGCACCGCCATTCAATGTGATCACGGCTGATCATTCTCAATCAGTACCCAAGATAACTATGTACAAAACATCTCCCTTTGTCCTGTGCAGTGCCACCTGCTGCACGGGAGGAGCAACGGGTCCATCAAACATCACAGAAAGTACACATTCCCCAAAGATAGGTGACAACATTATGAGGGGCATAGAGAGGGAAGACAGCGAGGACTTTTCTTTCATCAACTGATGTGTGCAAATCACAGGGCATGTGTTGAAGGTAAGATCCACAGAATCGAAGAATTGTTTATTCACATTATCCACAGAATCGAAGAATTGTTTATTCACATTATCCACATTATCCTCATCCACGTTTACCGTGACGCCTGTCTACCCTAATCCCATTTGCTCACATTAGGTCTGTGTTCCTCGATACCTTTCGGATCCAAGTACTTGTACACATGCCTTTTAAACATAGTAATTGTTTCTACCGGAGGAGATTTGATGTGCAGTTTATACCCAAAAGGCGAACCAAATCTGGAATACACACGGCTTGAGAAGATGGTGGAGCCCAAGACTCTCACCACATTTAAGAAATACTCTACTTAAATCTGTGGTATTGAAAGGGAAAGGGTAGAAAATTAGATTAGTATAGATAAGTACTCGATGGGCTGAATGGTAGAATGGCCTTCTCTGTGCTGTTTGTCTTATAGGAGGTACAGAGGTACGGCCAGCAGAGCTGCTCCTTTACAACTCCAGCCACCTGAGTTCAACCCTGAACCAATACTGCCTGGAGTTTGCACATTTTGCACGTGTCCACGGGAGTTTCCTTCAGGTACTCCAGTTTCCTCGCACATACCAAAGAGACGCAGACTGTTACGGTAATTAGCCACTGTAAATGACCCCTTTTTGCTGGTTTAGTTTAGTTTAGTTGAGAGATACAGCGTGGAAAAAAGCCCTTCGGCCCACCGCGTCCGCTCCACACCGACCATCTGCATTTAAGGTGCCAGTGCTACTGATGGGTTTGTTTAAATCGGGTACACATTAGGTTTACGAGACTCGAATTGTGAGATAATTTATAGAATTGGATTAATAAAGGCAAATTAAGTGTTATTGCACTTTATGCACTGCATAATAGGGAAATTATGATCCTTGATTTTAAAAGGGAATATGTTCCTTGATTCTGGTTATATTTACACACATGTTCAAAGGAAAGATTGGAATAGAACATCGTGAGTAGCTAGGATGAACTTGTTACTGGATGGCAAAGGGTAGTTAGCATACATGAAAATTCTGATTTTATATACTGATGTCTTGTCAAACAATATCAGCAGGCAATTCTGCTGTAAAATTGTTGCTTACGATACGATAGAACTTTATTTATCCCAGGAGGGAAATTGATCTGCCAACAGTCATAAGAACACAAAATACATGAAACAAGAAATTAAAGTGGTGGAAAGGATTGGGGATGTGCAAAGATTGGGGTGGGGTGGGGGGGGGGGGGGGGGGGGGGGTGGGGGGGGGGGGGGGGGGGGGAAAGGGGAGTCAATCTCAGTCTACCCCACGATTGAAGGGGGAGGAGTTGTAGAGTTTGATAGCCACGGGGAAGAAGCATCTCCTGTGGCCTTAGTAACTTAGGTCCCCATAAACGGCACTTTAAATATGTGTTGTGATAAGAAAAAAGAAGCTCATTGCACAAGTGTTGCTGTGTTGCTTGCCTGTGGTTGCTTTGTGGCAGATGGTCTCGGAGGTGATGGAATAGGTGTTCTTGGTATTAGTAGGTTCATCTTGGCTAAAACCAGTTCAGTTAGAAGTTCTCTGTCTTCAGCCTGGTGTTCTCCAATCAATGGCATGGTGCAGTCCATGACCTGTAAAAGAATGCAAATGTGTATCTGTGCGCTGGTGCGAAGATTTGTTTTATACCATCAGACATCCTAGCAAAACAACATAAACATTTTCACCCATTCCATTATTTAATATTCTCAAATATAAAGCAAAACTGGGCCATCCACTCTATAGTCTTGTTGCTCCACGTTTACATTCGCACTCGATGTGTTCTCTTAATATGTAATTCCATATTGGTATTCCACTATTCTATATTATTTGCAAATAATTAGAAAAGAGGTGCAGGAGGAGGCCATTTGGCCCTTCGAGCCAGCACCGCCGTTCATTGTGATCATGGCTGATCGTCCACAATCAGTAACCCATGCCTGCCTTCTCCCCATATCCCTTGATTCCACAAGCTCCTTGAGCTCTATCTAACTCACTTTTAAATTCGTAGACAGGTAAATCCAGGTAAGGCAGGCACTGTCAGCACTGACAGATGACAGATTCTGTTTTCCAAGGTACATCGGTGACCCAGTTGCGTTTCTGTGAACCACCCAGTAGTTTCATAACCACCCATTATCGACACAAGCATTTTAATTCAACATTTGTACTATATTTAATTCCACAGCAAGGGTTTGAACCCACACCTCCAGTGACTTGACCAGTATACTACCACACTCTGATGTTGCACTTATTCCATTGTTCTGCAAGAGTACCAGCAATTTCATGCATCGGATTAGTCCTTCTGACATAGTTGCACTGAAATAATAGGTGCTGCCGGACCCATTATTACAACGGCATATTTTATGCAGCAATTAAACCTGAACTTCAATCCATGCAATGGAGGCCTTACAAAGAAAATTGACGAGTCTAAGAGAGGATGGAAAGACCAGGCCAATTTGAGTAACATATAATCATTTATTATTTTTTAACTCATTTAATATCCTCAGGGAACATATCCCCGGAACATAAGAAAATAACAGCAAAAAATAACAGGAAACTGATCATTCATTTAAGGTGGATTTGACCTTCCTCTCAATCCATTTGTTCAGTAGCTATTCTCCTCAGTAGCTGAAAGAGTATTGTGCAGGAAGGAACTGCAGATGCTGGTTTAAACCGAAAATAGACACAAAATGCTGGAGTGATTCAGCGGGACAGGCAGCATCTCTGGAGAGAAGGAATGGGTGATGATTCTTCAGTCTGGTTAGGGATAAGGGAAATGAGAGATTTAGACGATGATGTGGAGAGATAAAGAATGAATAAAGGATCTGCCGAAAAGTAACGATAATAAAGGAAACAGGAAATAAAGCTGTTTGTTGGGTGAAAATGAGAAGCTGGTGCGACTTGGGTGGGGAGGGATAGAGAGAGAGAGGGAATGCCGGGGCTACCTGAGAGAAATCAATTATCACACCACTGGGCTGTAAGCTGTCCAAGCGAAATATGAGATGCTGTTCCACCAATTGACATTTAGCCTCACTCTGACAATGGAGGAGACCGAGGACAGAAAGGTTTGTGTGGGAATGGAAAGGAGAATTAAACTGGCAGCCGGAGATCAGATAGGTTCAGGTGGTGTTTAGTGAAACGATCGCCCAGTCTGCGCTTGGTCTCGCCGATGTATAAGAGTCCACATCTTAAACAGCGGATACAGCAGATGAGGTTGAAGGAGGTGCAGGTGAACCTCTGCCTAACCTGAAAGGACAGTCAGGGTCCTTGGACAGAGTCGAGGGAGGAGGTATAGCGACAGGTGTTGCATCTCCTGCGGTTGCAGGGGAAGGTACCTGGGGAGGGGGTGGTTTGGGTGGGAAGGGATGAGTTAACCAGGGGGTTGTGGAGGGAGCGGTCTCTGCGGAAAGGGGTGGAGATGGGAAAATGTGGCTGGTGGTGGGATTCCGTTGGAGGTGATGGAAATTTCAGAGGATTATGTGTTGTGGGGTGGAAGGTAAGGACTGGGGGGGGAGCAAGGGCGGAGCTGCGGGATACCGAGGCGACACGAGTGAGGGCCTCTTCGATGTTGGGAGAGGGGAACCCCCATTCCCTAAAGAGTGAGGACATCTCGGATGTCCTAGTGCGGAACACCTCATCTTGGGCGCAGACGGAGGAATTTGGAGTAGGGGATAAAGTCTTTGCAGGAAGCAGGGTCGGAAGAAATGTAGTTGAGATAGTTGTGGGAGTCAGTTAATTTGTAATAGATGTCAGTCAATAGTCTATTTCCTGCGATGGAGACTGTGAGATCAAGAAATGGGAGAGAGGTGTTGAAAATGGTCCAAGTAAATTTGAGTGCAGGTTGAAAATTGATGGTGAAGTCGATGACGTCCATGAGTTCTGCAAAGAGGATTGTTTGCTTAGGGTATACAGTGCCCTCCATAATGTTTGGGACAAAGACCCATCATTTATTTATTTGCCTCTGTACTCCACAATTTGAGATTTGTAATAGAAAAAAAAATCACATGTGGTTAAAGTGCACATTGTCAGATTTTATTAAAGGGTATGTTTATACATTTTGGTTTCACCGTGTAGAAATCACAGCTGTGTTTAGACATAGTCCCCCCATTTCATGGCACAATAGTGTTTAGGACATGGCTTCACAGGTGTTTGTAATTGCTCAGGTGTGTTTAAATGCCTCCTTAATGCAGGTATAAGAGAGCTCTCAGCGCCTCATCTTTCCTCCAGTCTTTCCATCACCTTTGGAAAAAGGTGTTTAGAAATGAGATTTTTGAACTTTTAAATGTCTGTAATTTAAAAAATATAAGACCGATTTAAATAAAAGTTGTTATAAAGAGTTGCTGCGAGAGTGGTGATTAAGGTGGCACAAAATTGTGGCGCTGTAGTTTACCGTTTTGGCGAAATCACAGAAATAGATACATACGGATATATTTATATATATGCACAAGATCTCAGTTTTAGTAGTACTTAGATAGATAGATATATATATATAGATATATGAAGACAAACTTTTTTCATTTATTATATTGTTCACAATGGACTATGTTTACATATTTTGTTGTGCTGTCGCAAGTCAGAATCTCATTGTTCTGTCTGGGACATTTGACAATAAAACACTCTTGACTTTTGAATAATACTGATGACATCGGGAAATATAGCAAAAGTCCTTTACTCTGTATATCAGCTGCTGCAATATGTTATCTTCTCGCTTTGGAAGGCTGATTAGATATATTTACTTATTAAAATCAAGGACTCAAGATGTTAAAACAACAGTATTTCTTTCCGCAAGTAAAAGGAATGAACAGAAAACGCGTTGAACTGTATATTTACCTAAACTTAATAAATAAAATATTAAAAATGACACCCGTCTTCCTTCAAGCTTAAACTTTAAAAAAATGTTTATTTACTGGAGCCTGTTTCTGTTACTGTTTAATCTGGCCTATTGCTATTAGGCCAATTGTCTTCACAATTGTAACTAACTAATTATTTATTTTATTCACAAAATGCTGGAGTAACTCAGCGGGTCAGGCAGCATCTCGGGAGAGAAGGAATGGGTGAGGTTTCGGGTCGAGACCCTCATTTATCTATTTATTTATCTATTTATTTATCTATTTATTTATTTATTTATCTATTTATCTATTTATCTATTTATCTATTTATCTGTCTGTTTCTTTCTTTCTTTCTTTATTTATTTATTTATCTCTCTGTTTATTTATTTATCTGTCTATCTATCTATCTATCTATCTATCTATCTATCTATCTATCTATTTATCTATCTATCTATTTATCTATCTATCTATTTATCTATCTATCTATTTATTTATTTATTCATTTATTTATTTATCCATTTAATTTATTTATTTACTCATTTATTTATTTATTCATATATCTATTTATTTATTTATTTATTTACTTATCTGCTTGTCTATTTATTTATTTATTTATTCATATATCTACTCATTTATTTATTTATTTATCTACTTATTTATTTATTTATTTATCTATCTATTTATTTATTTATTTATTTATTTATTTATTTATCTATCTGTTTATTTATTTATTTATTTATTTATTTATTTATTAATTAACTTATTTATTGATTTATTGATTTATTGATTCACTGATTTATCTATTTATTTATTTATTTACTTGCTTATTTACTTATCTATTTATTCATTTATCTATCTATCTATTTATTTATTTATTTATCTGTCTGTTTATTTATTTATCTATTTATTTATTTATCTATTTATTTATTTATTTATCTGTCTATTTATTTATTTATTTTATCTATAATTCTGTAATGTGATGTTTCTGACTCTGGACTTGCTTATCAGAACACTTGAGCCAATGAAAATACTATGCATCCTTCTTAAATGACACATTTAAACCCGCAACACCATGACCAAACCTGCTCTTCGATCTACGCAAGGCACCCAGAGACCGTCTGTACTTGGGAAATGTGTGATTATTTGGAGGTCCCCTTTGCAATATGTGTGTGTACACAAGCGTTGGAGCCAAATGCACTAGTTGGCCTCATAAGCAGCTTGTCAACGCCAATTTCCCACCGTGGCGGCCCTCCTTCAATGGGGTCCTATTGGCACAGAGCCCTTTTAATGAACCTTGCTGGCAGATGCAAATGGTTTTAAATGTTGTTGGCCGCAAAGAGTCCATCAATTACTGATTAAGTTGGCCCCCAAATATTAAAACACAGAATGCTGCATTTGGCAACATTTTATTTCCTGTATATAATGATCCAGTTGTTGTGCTGGTTAAACCCCACTGGTCCATAACATGGAACAGTGGTGAACATTAAAATCTAGACATGTTTGACAGATATTCTACAACTGCGATGTGACATATTGCCAATCTTGCTGTAATAACTTTCTTTCCCAGACCTCCCTCTTTTGTCTTCCCTTGCTTTTATGGAAATGTGGAAGATTAGGAGCAGGAGAAGGTCATTCGGCCATTCGAATATGATTGTGGCTAATGATCCATATGCAATGCCCTGCACTGGCTTTCCTCCCATGTCCCTGAATCCCTCTAGCATTAAGAAAGATATACAACCCTTTCATTACATGAGTAGGAAGGAGCTGCAGATGCTGGTTTAAACCGTAGAGAGACACAAAAGACTGGCGTAACTCAGCGGGACAGGCAGCAACTCCGGAGAGAAGGAATGTGTGACGTTTCGGGTCGAGACCCTACTTCAGACTGATCTTGCTGCTCGTCTCTATGTGCTCTGCTATTAGATCCTTTGTAATGAACCTCCCGCTGCTATTATATCATAGAAACATAGACAATAGGTGCAGGAGTAGGCCATTTGGCCCTTTGAGCCAGCACCGCCATTCAATATGATCATGGCTGATCATCCAAAATCAGTACCCCATTCCTGCTTTCTCCCCATATCCCTTGATTCCGTTAGCCCTAAGAGCTGAATCTAACTCTCTCTTGAAAACCTTTGTAATGAACTCCAGCATTTACCTCCAAAGATTTCCGGCTGACCAGTCTGGATTCCTTATTTTCCCTTTACATCCAGTTTGTCTACTTCTCTTAATATTGTCTAGGAAACATTAGATTTAAAAAAAACCAGAGAGGAATGCAATTGTCCACCTGCCCCTCTGAATCTACATCCCCTTGACAAGTCAGAGTTTTTAACAGATGAAAGGCATTAAATTTGGCCTTTTCCACACCAAACAGGTGGAGCAAATTGAGCAAAAAACAAACTGCCGGAGGGACTCAATGGGGCAGGCAGCATTTATGGAGAGAAATGGACAGATGGCATTTTGGGTTGGGCCCCTTCTTCAGACTGATGGTGTACAAGGGTGATGGGTTGGCAGAGAGATGTGATGGGAAAGGATGGGGCAAGAGGTGGATTCTGGTGAGGAGAGGTTGATGAGTCAGGTGGGAGAGAAGGGTTGCTCTGAATTCCAGCATCTGCAATTTCCTATAGGACCTGTCCCACTTTGGTGATTTTTTTAGGCGACTGCCGGCGACTGTCATAGTCGTAGCAGGTCGCCGAAAAAACGGCGACTGGACCCCCTACGACAATGTCTACGACAACCTACAAAAACGTCGACGTCAAGCTACGGCAAGCTGCCACCAAGCGACGACCCAATCGTCGCGAGTAGGATGCCCACCTACGACCGCACCTACGACAACCTACGACCACACAGGTGACAACCGAAGTCAACCTACGTCCACCCGTGACAAGCTACGACCCTGTCGGCGACAACTGAAGACAATTCACATCATTTTGGCCTCCGATTTTGAGGCCGGTATCTGGCGCCGGTTGACATAGGTTGACGAAGGTAGTCGCCGATGGAATTCACCGAAGTCAGCGCCGGCGATGACCTACGTCACCTGGCGATAACCTACGACCCCGTGGCGACAACCTGGCGACAACCTACGACAGCACCTACGTTAGGAGACGTCAAGCTATGCTCATTGGTGCCAAACCCTCTGTCACTGACCATACAGGCGACACCCTGGCGACCGTGTGATGACAGCCTAGTCGCCTGTAGCCGCCTAAAAAATCACCTAAGTGGGACAGGGGTTTAAGTCTCTCGATGGAACTAATTATTTTGTTTCAGAATTCACGAATGAACCTCTTCATAACTATATTTTTGTCATTAAGTAAGCCAGCTACCTAGTAATTGGTCAATGCTTTCTGAACATTTGGCCCTCCACTTTGTCTACTACAAAGACTACACTTTATCGACGTACAGGTTTGGGGGGTAATTGGCTTGGTAGAATTGCCCCTACTGTGGGCAGGATAGTGTTAATGTGCGGTGATCGCTGGTCAGCATGGGCTCGGTGGGCCAAAGGGCCTGTTTCCGTGCTGTACCTCTAAACTAAAGATTAGCGGCACGGTGGCGCAGCGGTAGAGTTGCTGCCTTACAGCGAATGCAGTGCCAGAGACTCAGGTTCGACCCTGACTACGGGCGCCGTCTGTACGGAGTTTGTACGTTCTCCCTGTGACCTGCGTGGGTTTTCTCCAAGATCGTCGGTTTCCTCCCACACTCCAAAGACATGCAGGTATGTAGGTTAATTGACTGGGTAAATGTAAAAAAAAATTGTCCCTAGTGTGTGTAGGATAGTGTTAATGTGCGGGGATCGCTGGGCGGCCCGGACTCGGTGGGCCGAAGGGCCTGTTTCCGCGCTGTATCTCTAAATCTAAAATCTAAATCTAAAAAAATCTAAACTAAACTAAACTGCTAAATAGGCAGGAAGGAACTGCAGATGCTGGTTTAAACCAAAGATAAACACACAATGCTGGAGTAACTCAGCAAGCCAGGCAGCATCTCTGATGAAAAGGAATGGGTGACGTTTCGGGTCGAGACCGGAAGAAGGATTTTGACCCGAAACGTCACCCATTCATGCTCTTCAGAGATGCTGCCTGTCCCGCTGAGTTACGCTAGCATTTCGTGTCTAAACTACTGAATATGTCTGCACGTTGCCAGGCTTTGTTTCTCACTCTATCTGGAAATTAAGAGTATAAGAAAATAACTGCAGATGCTGGTACAAATCGAAGGTATTTATTCACAAAATGCTGGAGTAACTCAGCAGGTCAGGCAGCATCTCGGGTGAGAAGGAATGGGTGACGTTTCGGGTCGAGACCCTTCTTCAGACTGATGTCAGGGGGGCGGGACAAAGGAAGGATATAGGTGGAGACAGGAAGATAGAGGGAGATCTGGGAAGGGGAGGGGAAGAGAGGGACAGAGGAACTATCAAAAGTTGGAGAAGTCGATGTTCATGCCACTGGGCTGCAAGCTGCCCAGGCGAAATATGAGGCGCTGTTCCTCCAATTTCCGGTGGGCCTCACTATGGCACTGGAGGAGGCCCATGACAGAAAGGTCAGACTGGGAATGGGAGGGGAAGTTGAAGTGCTCAGCCACTGACCGGGAGACCAGTTTGTACATGGACGATGTCGCCGTCTTCTGCTCGGATCCAGGGTCGGTCCGCAGACTGATCAGCGTCTGCGACCAGTTTGAGTCGGCCACGGGGGCCAGGGTAAACCACAGGAAGAGCGAGGCCATGCTCTTTGGCAACTGGCCCGACCGATCTTCCATCCCCTTCACCATCAAGCCTGACTTCTTGAAGGTGCTGGGGATCTGGTTCGGGAAGGCTGAGGCGTGTAACAAAAATTGGCTGGAGCGGATAGCCAGGGTGGGGAAGAAGCTGGAGCTGTGGATGCAGCGCTCCCTCTCCATCACGGGGAAAAATCTGGTCATCAGGTGTGAGGTGCTCTCGGGGCTGCTGTACTTGGCGCAAGTGTGGCCCGTCCCTCCCTCCCACGCCAAGGGGATCACCCGGGCCGTCTTCCGCTTCATCTGGGGGTCGGCGATGGACGGGTGTGATGGGCCACAATGCACAAGTCGGCAGACAACGGGGGTAAAAGCGTGCCCAATGTCGCCCTCATCCTGATGGCCACCTTCGTGTGTGGCTGCATCAGGTGGAGCATAGAGCCAAGGCACGTGGGCACCAAGTGTCACTACCTGCTGAGGTTTTACCTGTCCCCGGTGTTGCGAAGGATGGGCCTGGCGCAGATGCCACGCAATGTGCCAGTCAGCTGGACATTGCCGCACCATCTGTCGTTCGTGGAAAGGTTCTTCCGGACCAACACCTTTGACCACAAGTCCATCGGGCAATGGTCAGCACGGAACGTCCTGCAGGCACTGCAGGGGAATGACTCCATGGATCCTGTGGCGTGGTTCCCAGAGCAGACTGCCCAGCTTGTCTGGCAAAATGCCTCATAGCCAGAACTAACCAACAAACACCAAGACCTGGCTTGGCTGGCGGTGAGGGGAGCCCTCTCAGTCAGATCCTTCCTGCACCGCCGGAACCTCACTACCAGCGCACGCTGCCTCCGGGACGGCTGCTACGGAGAGGAGACGGTGGCCCACCTCTTCACAGAGTGTGGATTTGCAAAGAGAGTCTGGAGAGGTCTGCAGGGGTCCCTGTCACGATTCATTCCGAGCAGCTCCGTCACAGAGGACTCTGTGATCTACGGACTGTTCCCAGGGACGCATTCGGAGACCGACATCGAGTGCTGCCGGAAGGTCATCAACTCGGTGAAAGACGCTCTTTGGTCTGCCCGAGCTTTGTTGGCCTCCCGGCGGAGCGAGATGTCCATCAAGAAATGTTGCCGACTGGCCTGCTGCAGACTGCAGGAGTACGTGCTGAGGGACGCACTGAAGCTTGGTGCAGCCAATGCCAAGGCCCTGTGGGGGAGGACCACAGTCTAGGGTCCTTCCGCTGCTGGACATGGGGGGGGCAGGGTGTGGTGGAGAGAGACGCCCCTCCACATAAGGGATACTGGGTTAATGTCTGTAAATGTAAGTAAATGTCTAAGTGAATGCCTGTATCGAATGTGTAACCTCCGGAAATGTCGGATGGGCTTGTTAAAAAAGATGTTTTGTAAATGATATTTATTACTTGAATAAAGTATTTTTTGATATAAAAAAAACCCCCCCAAAAAACGCAGACTGAGCACAGGTGTTGAGTGAAGCGATCGCCGAGCCTGCGCTTGGTTTCGCCGATGTAAATAAGTTGACATCTGGAGCAGCGGATACAATAGATCTGGAAATTAGATAGGTTGACGTCAGGAAAGAGCAAGGGATAAAATAATTGCCCATTCTTATGACCCCTACAAAAAAGGATAGGTTATGGAGGGGGCTTCATGTGAGAAGGGTTTGCTTTGGGACAGGCAGATCAGGGGCATCTGGGTAATCCGGGTGTGGGCATCTCCAGTGGTTCCTTCTCAGAGGTTGTAGCTGAGTTAGGGATCTCTGGTCTCAACCTTTTCGATTGTGATGAGTACATTGGGAAAGTGGCGCCCCATTTCAATCTTACATGGGGAAGATAACTTCCTTTTGAGGTACAATTAGTCCTTTACAGCAGATGGAGAGTGTAGTGAAGGGTCAAGATTACTTGATGGGTAGCTGGAGCTCAGTTGCTGTGAACATTCAAGGACCGGATCAGAGATCATACAGTTGGGGGTAGGTTTTCATTGGTAATTTTGGGGCCATTGACTTTTCAATTGAGGTAGGTTAGCCATGTGCTTCTCACCTTTGGACAGCACAGGACCTGGCCTGGTTCCTCAGTGGGATAGTACGTCAAATGCACAGTAGACCCCCTAAAGACACTTGAAGTCTTTGTGCAGCTCATCAGGCCAATGATACGCAGTAACATTTCACCTTTCATTGAGATCTAGTCATGGAAGGCACAAAGGCATGACAATAGACAATAGACAATAGGTGCAGGAGGAGGCCATTCGGCCCTTCGAGCCAGCACCAACATTCAATGTGATCATGGCTGATCATTCTCAATCAGTACCCCGTCCCTGCCTTCTCCCCATATCCCCCTGACTCCGCTATCCTTAAGAGCTCTATCTAGCTCTCTCTTGAATGCATTCAGAGAATTGGCCTCCACTGCCTTCTGAGGCAGAGAATTCCACAGATTCACAACTCTCTGACTGAAAAAGTTTTTCCTCATCTCCGTTCTAAATGGCCTACCCCTTATTCTTAAACTGTGGCCCCTGGTTCTGGACTCCCCCAACATTGGGAACATGGTGCCGATTGATGCATTTACCAAGCCAACATCTCCCATCCTTGGAGAGAAGGAAGGGGTGACGTTTCGGATCGAGACCCTCTTCATACTCACTGTCCCGCTGAGTTACTCCAGCTTTTTGTGTCGATCGTCGGTTTAAACCAGCATCTGCAGTTCCTTCCTACACATCTCCCATCCTTTATGAATCCTTCTCATTTCTTTTCTACCAGACATGTAAGTTTGCCGTTTACCACACATGAACGAACAGGTATGTAGAGAGCATTTCAATCTCTTTTCTTCCTCACTCCTCCTCCCCCTCGTGTTCTCACCTCTTCGTTCAGCCATGTGACACAAACAGAAGAGTTATCTTTGCTCAGTTACGTGCAGCACAGTATCTCTGCAGAGCATCATTTGGTTGTTTGGAAGGGATGTCCCAGTTTGTTCTGGGCAGAAGGATGACATTTTGCATCATAGCCAAAAAGGAGAGCAACATTCCAACTCAAGTTGTACTACTTATTTGTGACACCATTCGTCACAGTCGGTTCAATTTCTTATAAAATAAGACAATGGGTTAATGCAATTGCTATCCTATTTTAAAAAAAGAAGGTTGCAGGAATAAACAATGTGAACAGTGGAGAACAATCTGCAGAATAATTAGTTTCCAATCTCAATGGTCCAAGTCTTGGGGCAAGATTATTATACTCCAAGAAAGCTTGAAACTTTGAGAGGGAAAATAGTGACATTGTTAGAACGGACGAAGTCCAGGATTTGTTTCTCATGATAAACATCTCATGCAGAAGACTTTGTCGGATCTTGTGGCTGTTTTAGTTTAGTTTAGCTTAGAGCAGAAAACAGGCTCACCGACTCTGCACCAGCCTGCGATCGCCGCACATTAACACTATCCTACACACACTCGGGACAATTTTACACTTATACCAAGCCGATTAGCCTACAAGCCTGCCCGTCTTTGGAATGCGGGTGGAAACCAAAGGTCTCGGAGAACACCCAGGCAGGTCACGGGGAGAACATACAAACTCCGTACAGACGGCACCCGTGGTCGGGATCGAACCCGGGTCTCCGGCGCCGCATTCGCTGTAAGGCAGCAACTCTACCGCCGCGCCACCGAAGATTATTAGCTTAATTTCCAGAAACCTAACTTTTCCAGCAGAAGCAAACAACGCACGCATGTAACAGAAAACACATTTAAGTGTTGAGTGAAATCTGTAACAAGAAAATAGCATTTTCACTGCCTCAGAAGGCAGTGGAGGCCAAGTCTCTGAATGCATTCAAGAGAGAGCTAGAGACAATAGACAATAGGTGCAGGAGGAGGCCATTCGGCCCTTCGAGCCAGCACCACCATTCAATGTGATCATGGCTGATCATTCTCAATCAGTTCCCCATTCCTGCCTTCTCCCCATACCCCCTGACTCCGCTATCCTTAAGAGCTCTATCTAACTCTCTCTTGAATGCCTTCAGAGAATTGGCCTCCACTGCCTTCTGAGGCAGGGAATTCCACAGATTCACAACTATCTGAGCTGTGAAGCTCTTAAGGATAGCGGAGTCAGGGGGTATGGGGAGAAGGCAGGAACGGGGTACTGATTGAGAATGATCAGCCATGATCACATTGAATGGTGGTGCTGGCTCGAAGGGCTGAATGGCCTACTCCTGCACCTATTGTCTATTGTCTACTGTCTATTGTCTATTGCCTAACTCATTGCTGCATTTTTATGAGGCCTTTTTTTTAGCGTCTTCAGCATGTGCTATTATATGGACAATAATGAAAGGGTTGCTAATTTATGCCAATCTGTAATCTGATTACTGCAGCAAAACCAAAGAATGAGTGAACTGTCCCATTTGGGAAATAATGAAAAATTAGTAGAAGAAAATAGAAGCAATTGGCTAAATGAACCTGCTGATGATATAATATGGAGGAAAAGAGACTGAATGACATTCCTTTTGCAAGAATATTTGGCAGTTTAGTCGATTGATTTGTAATGGGTTTCATTTGGTGTTATTATTTGTGACCTTTTTCATTATACTGGTAGTTGATTATCCACGGCACATCTTCCTGCCCGTGATAGGCGGATGTTTCTTAATCCAATACATTGGAATCCGTGTGCGCGCAATCACTTGAAGAGTGTCTTTCCAATTACAAGCTGATTAAGGATTAAAATAACTGAAGCATGCAGGTGGAAACATGTCAATAGCTGGAACCTGTACTTGGAGTTTAGAAACATAAGCAAAAAACATAAGCAGAAGCAAATGAAATTCCAAGTGTGCACTCTGCAGTTCAATTTTCACCGATACCAGAGTGCATTGGAGGTACTTCTGAACCACATCTATACTGACCACAGATGGACACAAAATGCTGGAGTAACTCAGTGGGATAGGCAGCATCTCTGGAGAGAAGGAATGGGTGACGTTTTGGGTCGAGACACTTCTTCAGTCTGCCTGATGCTGTCTGATGCGCTGAGTTGCTCCAGCTTTTTGTGTCTATCTTCCTTAAAGGGAATGATTGGTGATGGCATCTCCAGCTTCTTCTGATGATGGGAGGGAGTGCAATGGAAGCTGTGGATGAAAACTCAGGTACAGATTTGCCTCTCTGTGATATGCACATGACCTGATGTCCACACAATGCTGGGCTTGCTTCGCCTGGACCCACTATTGCCAGACTTGCTGACAGTCACAAAATGTTGGAGTAACTCGGCAGGACAGGCAGCATCTCTGGATAGAAGGAATGGGTAACGTTTCAGATCCAGCCCCTTCTTCCTGTAGGGTCTCGACCCGTAACGTCAGCCGTTCATTCTATCCAGAGATGCTGCCTGTCCTGCTGAATTACTCCAGCATTTTGTGACTGTCTTTGGTGTAAACCAGCATCTGCGGTTCCTTCCTACACATGGCCAGACTTGTGCCTGGAACTAGGGACCAATTTTAAGCCAGGGCAAATGTCTCACAGATACCAAATGCAATTTAAAAGAGCTCTTTTAAAGAATTTGCAGGTTGTTGCTGTATTATTCCTAACGCAGCTAAACTTTCCCTTGTCTGCCTGCAAGGAAATATTTATCAATAATCAATTTGTAAACGGTTATTCTTCATAACTGGATCTTTTGTTTCATTCACTTGTCTCTTTTTAAAATCCCATTTACTGGTTTTAGTTTTAGACAAACACATTGTAATCACCTACAGAATTATTTTCAGCATCCTGATTTGCACAGCCTCGATGATTGGACCTCTTTGAAACTTTGGAGGGCCATGGTGAAATAGAAAATGAATGTAAAACGCAAATGTAAAACATTTCTACAGGCGCTATTGTACCGTTGAGAGTTAAGATGGACCCATTTAGTGATGATTAATATAAGCTCAGTGGAGATGATACAAAAATGACACAAGAGATCACTAAAGATAAAATTATTAAATGTAATTAAACGAGAAAACCTGCATTCACTGGAGTTTAGAAGGATGAGAGGGGATCTTATAGAGACGTATAAAATCATAAAAGGACTGGACAAGCTGGATGCAGGAAAAATGTTCCCAATGTTGGGGGAGTCCAGAACCAGGGGCCACAGTCTAAGAATAAAGGGGAGGCCATTTAAAACTGAGATGAGAAAAAACGTTTTCACCCAGAGAGTTGTGAATTTGTGGAATTCTCTGCCAAAGAAGGCAATGGAGGCCAATTCACAGGATGAATTTTAAAGAGATTTCGATAGAGCTCTAGGGGCTAGTGGAACCAAGGGATATGGGGAGAAGGCAGGCACGGGTTAGTGGCTGTGAATGATCAGCCAAGATCACAATGAGTGGCGGTGCTGGCTCGAAGTGCCAAATGGCCTCCTCCTGCACCTATTTTCTATGTTTCTATATTAATAGTGAAAATGATTTTAAAACTCTGTGGATAGATCAGCCACGATTGAACGGCGGAGTAGACTTGATGGGCCGAACGGCCTAACTCTGCTCCTATCACTTATGACCTGATGACCAATGATAAATTGTTGGCGGATTGTGGAGATAATGTTGCGGGGAATGGAGGGGAAGTCTGTTCTGGCTATGTTCTGGCTGTTGTTGCTTTGATGGCAGGTCTCACTGTGTTTACAAACGGGAGTAACAGGGAGGCCAGTTGTGCATTTCACAAGAGTTGTCTTTTGTGCTGCAAGTTGGCAGTCACCTGATCACAGCGATTCAGACCTGGAGTTGCAGGAATAAAGCAGCACATTTGGGAGAATATGTTCAAAACACTAGGAAAGAAAATGGAGATAGTATTTTATGATTATGGAATGTTCGTGCTTCAGGGAATGCCTGAAGTCCGCAATGTCAGCCATGACTGTCATATGTTGAAAGACTGGAGCGACTAGGCTTGAATACACTGGAATTTAGAAGGATGAGAGGGGATCTTATCGAAACGTATAAGATTATTAAGGGGTTGGACACGTTAGAGGCAGGAAACATGTTCCCAATGTTGGGGGAGTCCAGAACAAGGGGCCACAGTTTAAGAACAAGGGGTAGGCCATTTAGAACTGAGATGAGGAAAAACTTTTTCAGTCAGAGCGTTGTGAATCTGTGGAATTCTCTGCCTCAGAAGGCAGTGGAGGCCAATTCTCTGAATGCATTCAAGAGAGGGCTGGATAGAGCTCTTAAGGATAGCGGAGTCAGGGGGTATGGGGAGAAGGCAGGAACGGGGTACTGATGGAGAATGATCAGCCATGATCACATTGAATGGCGGTGCTGGCTCGAGGGGCCGAATGGCCTCCTCCTGCACCTATTGTCTATTGTCTATGATCACATTGAATGGCGGTGCTGGCTCGAAGGGCCGAATGGCCTCCTCCTGCACCTATTGTCTATTGTCTATTGTCTATAATGTGAAGTAAGTAAGTACAGCTGAATGGCCAGGAATGATAAACAAAAGAAAACATCGATCGGCTTTCAATTGATCTCACATATTCAAAGGTTTGCTAATCCCATCACTTTATTGGAATGATTTATGATAAAAGAATCAAAAGATATGAGGATCACACGATTGAACTAATACGAAGCAAAATATTTCTACTTAGCGATCTATTCTATTTGCTTTAGAATGGTTATCTGCATTTTCCCATTTTTTAAACTGTCTTTAGATTGGAGGAAATATCATTGGCTTTAGCATTAAGTTTTAGACGGTGCAAAATAAATGGTGGTTTGGACTATTAAATGGTTTCTTTGGACTTGTGGCATTCTCCGTCCTTACCTCAATAATATAATCCTTCCCGTCCTTTCCATGGACGGCCTTCACAGCACAGATGTCCAATCCTCCATACATTTCGGAACAGACATCGACCCAAAGCCTGTACCTGTTGTAGGGGGGAAAAAAAATTGGTGACAGCCATATCTTTTATTTTAACTATGCTACATTTTAAAGCTGATCACTACCACTTGAGCAAAGAACATCCAGAGCCACCGTCAAGAAGTATTTTCGGCTTGTTCATAAAATCTGTAAAACAAAATAGCATCAACGCTACTTCTAAGTTTTACAGCTCTGGTGTATAGAGACAAGGTCATAAGGTCATAAGTGATAGGAGCAGAATTAGGCCATTCGGCCCATCTAGTTTACTCTGCCATTCAATCATGGCTGATCTATCTCTCCCTCTTAACATTTTCCTGCCTTCTCCCCATAACCTCTGACACCCGTACTAATCACAAATCTATCTATCTCTGCTTTAAAAATATCCACTGACTTCTGTGGCCTTCTGTGGCAAAGAATCCCACAGATTCACCACCCTCTGACGAAAGAAATTCCTTCTCATCTCCTTCCTAAAGGAAGTCCTTTAATTCTGAGGCTGTGACCTCTGGTCCTAGACTCTCTCACTAGTGGAAACATCCTCTCCACATCCACTCTATCCACGCCTTTCACTATTTCTAGAGGCCTATTTCACTATTTAAGGCCTCTAAACATGGAACAGGGTTCTCGTGGCTAATTGGGAGCCTAATCTTTTTATATAATTCATCCTCAATCCTGAAACACAACTTAAGAAGCTAAAGGAGGATCTAGGACAGACACAAAAATGTTGGATTAACTCAGCGGGTCAGGCAGCATCCCTGGAGAAAAGGAATAGGTGAAGTTTCAGGTCGGGACCCTTCTTCAGTCTACAGTCTACTCTGGCCTAAATGGATGATCAGGTTAAGATCACTTTTTATTGATGGACATTGTCCCGATTTGAGTGGGACAGCCCTACAACAGATAACTTGCTTTCCACCATGCGGATGGGGAATTTAAATGGCCTGAAAGTTCTACAATAAAGGGTTCAGAGAAGATTTACGAGGATGTTGCCAGGACTAGGGGGTGTGAGCTCTAGGGAGAGGTTGAGAAGGCTGGGTCTCTAATCCATGGAGCGTAGGACGATGAGGGGAGTTCTTCTAGATATAGAGGTATACAAAATCATGAGAGGAATAGATTGGGTAGATGCACAGAGTCTTTTACCCAGAGTGGGGGAATCGAGGACCAGAGGACATAGGTTCAAGGTGAAGGGGAAAATATTTAATAGGAATCCGAGGGGTAACTTTTTCACACGGAGGGTGGTGGGTGTATGGAACAAGCTGCCAGAGGAGGTAGTTGAGGCTGGGACTATCCCATCGTTTAAGAAACAGCTGGACAGGTACATGGATAGGACGGGTTTGGAGGGATATGGACTAAGCACAGGCAAGTGGGACTAGTGTTGCTGGGACATTGCTAGCCAGTGTGGGCGAGTCAGGCTGAAGGGCCTGTTTCCACACTGTATCACTCTATAACTCTATAGAGACGAAAACTAATGAAGGACGAGGTCATAGTTTTATATTGTAATTAAATAAAATAGTGGACATTTCACCACAAGGTCACTGTCAGTGATTCTGCGAGTCATTTTAGGAAGATGTGTATTATTGTATTTGAGTAAATGTGTCGGATAAAACCCACCCTTGACTATACCACACATTTAATATGTGTTGCTGCTACCAGGTCCCCCCCCCCCCCCCCCCCCCTTGGTGTTGTATCCTCACTCAAAGAGCTTCTGCTCTCACAGTGTTTCCAGATGCCAAAAACATTAACAATACACCAATCACCAATTATTGTTCTTCAGAAAGAAAATGGCTTAAAAAAAACATTTAACGGACGAGAATTACCATTAATTCTCTTTCAATTAATTTAAAAAAAGGAAGAAAACAAACCAGGTAACTTGTTAATGCAAGGAAATAACTGCAGATGCTGGTACAAATCGAAGGTATTTATTTCACAAAATGCTGGAGTAACTCAGCGGGTCAGGCAGCATCTCAGGAGAGAAGGGATGGGTGACGTTTCGGGTCGAGACCCTTCTTCAGACTGATGTCAGAGGGGGCGGGACAAAGGAAGGATATAGGTGGAGGCAGGAAGATAGAGGGAGATCTGGGAAGGGGGAGGGGAAGAGAGGGACAGAGGAACTATCTAAAGTTGGAGAAGTCAATGTTCGTACCGCTGGGGTGTGACTCCATCCCGAACGGAGACGCGACCTTTGTTTCTGTGTCGTGTCTCCGTTCCCGCTGCGGCCTACCAGCGGCCATGCACCTGGGACCACCTGGGGCTCTGGTTCGCAGAGCCCGCGGCCCGGACTCACCACCTGCGGCGCTGGCCGCCTTCGGATGCTGCAGGAGCGGCTGCGACTCGCCTCCGGAGGCTCCGGCGCGGGCCGCGTGGACGTCGGAAGCCCGCAGGCCCCTGGGTGGGGGCCAACATCGGGAGCTCCGGCAGCGGCAGCGTGTTCGACCGTCCCGAACGGCTTGGGTCGGCCCACTGAGGACCTTTCACCGTCCGGCGCGGCTTGGAATAGGCCGCGGGATTTTCACCGCCCTGCGTGGGCTTGAATGTCGGGAGCCCCGACCGCCCCGAAGTGGCAACTCCAACAGCCTGACCGCGGGACAAGACGGCAGAGGAAGAGAGAAAGACATTGTGGCCTTCCATCACGGTGAGGAGGGACTGGAGGAGACTCACTGTGATGGATGTTTCTTTTTGTTTGGTGTTAGTTTGTGATTGTATGTGTTATTGCATTTTTATTGATTATTCTTATTGGTCTTATTGTTCAACTGCGGATAATGTTTCATTTCACTGCACATTTATGTGTATGTAACAAATAAACGACTATTGACTATTGACTATTGAAAAGTATTTTCCCACACTCGATCATCAGTTCTGTTTGTCACCAAGGTGTTGGAGAATATATCAAGTGCATTTGCCTCCTTGGCTCAGTACGTTACCTGGACCCAATGTTATACCCAGGAGCAGAGCAAGAAATCTAATGTGCTGAGAATCTGGTTTAGTTCAGTTTAGAGATCCTGCTTCCTCAGTCATCTTGCAAAGTGGAGTGAATGATCCACACACGGTGACAGGTCCTCTGGTGGTGGATCCTCAGGACCAGTCCCCAGACCATCCTAGACTGTCCACTGCAGCAAAGGCCTTGTAGTTTAGTTTAGTTTTAGAGATACAGTGCGGAAACAGGCCCTTCGGCCCACCGAGTCCGCACCGACCAGCGATCCCCGCACATTAACACTATCCTACACATACTGGGGACAATTTTTACATTTATACCAAGCCAATTAACCTACAAACCTGTACATCTTTGGAGTGTGGGAGGAAACCGAAGATCTTGGGGAAAACCCCTGCTGGTCACGGGGAGAACGTACAAACTCCGTAAAGGCAGCACCTGTAGTCAGGATCGAACCCGGGTCTCAGGCGCTGTAAGGCAGCAACTCTACCGTTGCACCACCGTGCTGCCCGGCATGATCTCCATCTCCTGCATGATTTGACCTCCAGTATGTTCCATATTTTTGCACTTTATATTGTTGGAGAAGATGTCCAGTGCTTTCATGTCACTGCAGGTAACCCAAGAATCTCAGTGGAAGTGTCCAGCTAGCCACCAGAGTGAGCAAAAATACAAAGTGCTGGAGGAACTCAGTGGGTCAGGCACATCTGTGGAGGGAACGGGCAGATGACGTTTCAGGTTGAGACCTTTCTTTAGACTGATGGAGTAGGGAGGAGAAAGCTGGTAAAGAGAGGTTGGTGTAGGTAAAGCCTTGCAAGTGTGTAAGAAGGAACTGCAGATGCTGGTTTACACCGACGATAGACACGAAATGCTGGAGTAACTCAGCGGATTGGGCAGCATCACTGGGGAAAAGGGATAGGTGACCTTTCGGGGCCATTCTTCAGGTCTGAGACATCACCTATTCCTCTCCAGAAATGCTGTCTGACCCGCTGAGTTACTCCAGTGTCTATCTAAAGCCTTACAAGTGATAGGTGGGTACAGGTGAGGGAGGGTGATTGGTAGATGGGTGGAGATAGTGGCAGAGGTGAAACACATACAAAAAGTATATCCGACAAGAAAAAAAGAGGAGCGAAATGTAAAGCCAGAGGGAGGGATAAAGGTGGAAGGGGTGAGGATTAGTGGAAAGGGGATTAAAGGAAATAGAAGGCTCAGGAATGGGAGATGAGCATGCAGAGAGGAAAATAAAGGAGCAGGGTGGTGTTAAATTGTGGAAGAAACCTCCACCTTCTCCTCCCTGTACCATCAGTCAGAAGAAAGTGACTTGATACAAACGTCATCTATCCATTTCCATCCACAGATGCTGCCTGAAATGCTGAGCTCTTCCAGCCATTTTGTTTTTTTGCTCGGGTATCTTGCAGCTGCACTTTCTTGCCTAGATATCAGAGTGACGCAGCCCAATAACTGGGGTGCAGTCACAAAATGGTGGCCCGCTGACTCGTCTGGCGACAGTATGTCAGCTATGCAACTGGTGGAAAGTAACTTCAGACTTGTACAGTTTATCACATTGCGATATGCCACAGTGAAATCCTTTGCTTTGCAAACCATACAAAGTTACAAAGTGTTCAATGAATATTATTGATAAAGAAAACTAGAAACATATAAAATTCTTAAGGGGTTGGAGAGGCTAGATGCGGGAAGATTGTTCCCGATGTTGGGGGAGTCCAGAACCAGGGGTCAAAGACGTACAGGTATGTAGGTTAATTGGCTGGGTAAATGTAAAAATTGTCCCTAGTGGGTGTAGGATAGTGTTAATGTACGGGGATCGCTGGGCGGCACGGACTTGGTGGGCCGAAAAGGCCTGTTTCCGGCTGTATATATATATGATATGATGATATGATATAGCTTAAGGATAAGGGGGAAGTCTTTTAGGACCGAGATGAGAAAACATTTCTTCACACAGAGAGTGGTGAGTCTGTGGAATTCTCTGCCACAGAAGGTAGTTGAGGCCAGTTCATTGGCTATATTTAAGAGGGAGTTAGATGTGGCCCTTTTTGCTAAAGGGATCAGGGGGTATGGAGAGAAGGCAGGTACAGGCTACTGAGCTGGATGATCAGCCATGATCACAATGAATGGCGGTGCAGGCTCGAAGCACCGAATGGCCTACTCCTGCACCTATTTTCTATGTTTCTAAGTTTCTATACACAAGGTATGCAAAGAGTCGCCACATAAAGGGCGCCGACAAAGTTACAAAGTGTTCAACGAAGTCCCCAATAGTCCCTTTCTGTTCTTTCGGTGCCCCCCCCCACGCCAGGTCCCTCTGAATGATCAAGGAAAAAAATATTATTGATAAAGAAAACTAGAAACATTTACCCTTCGAACTTGCAATTTTGAGGTAATTGGTAGACAATAGACAATAGATAATAGGTGCAGGAGGAGGCCATTCGGCCCTTCGAACCAGCACCGCCATTCAATGTGATCATGGCTGATCATTCTCAATCAGTACCCTGTTCCTGCCTTCTCCCCATACCCCCTGACTCCACTATCCTTAAGAACTCTATCTAGCTCTCTCTTGAATGCATTCAGAGAATTGGCCTCCACTGCCTTCTGAGGCAGAGAATTCCACAGATTCACAACTCTCTGACTGAAAAAGTTTTTCCTCATCTCAGTTCTAAATGGCCTACCCCTTATTCTTAAACTGTGGCCCCTTGTTCTGGACTCCCCCAACATTGGGAACGTGTTTCCTGCCTCTAACGTATCCAACCCCTTAATAATCTTATACGTTTCGATAAGATCCCCTCTCATCTTTCTAAATTCCAGTGTATACAGGCCTAGTCGCTCCAGTCTTTCAACATATGACAGTCACGCCATTCCGGGAATTAACCTACTCTGCACGCCCTCAATAGCAAGAATATCCTTCCTCAAATTTGGAGACTAAAACTGCACACAGTACTCCAGGTGCGGTCTCACTAGGGCCCTGTACAACTGTAGAGACCACTGCAGGGTCCAACGATGCATGATTTGTGAAATATTACATCCTAGTTTGGGAAGAGGTCCGAATTAATTCATGGATATGCTTTGGGATAAATATATGTTTAGTTTAGATTAGTTCAGAGATACAGTGTGGAAACAGGCCGTTCGGCCCACCGAGTCCGCACCGACCAGTGATCCCGGCACATTAACATTACCCTACACACACTAGGGACAATTTGCACTTACACCAAGCCAATTAGCCTACAAACCTGTACGTCTTTCGAGTGTGGGAGGAATACGAAGATCTCAGAGAAAACCCACACAGGTCACGGGGATATCGTTGAAACTCTGTACAGACAGCACCCATAGTCAGGATCGAACCCATGTCTCTGGCGCTGTAAGGCAGTAGTTCTACTGCTGCGCCATAACTATTTTTTTTTACCAAACTCTTTAACTATGCTTCATGCAACATAATGTTAGAGTATGACATACCATCTTTCATAATTTGTGAAAATTGGATCCAGGTGTTCTGTTGTTTTTTAAAATCTAACTGAAGGTACGCGAAATGTTGGATTTGCGCCAAGAAAATTGGTGACAAAATCAAACTAAAAGAGTGTCCAGCAGTTTGAATGCAGCGTTAACAAAATATGAACATTTACATCCATTTCCTTTCCTTATGCGCCCTATGTCTTTGCTTATTCTTCATCACCTCATTTTCCATCTGAGCTCCCAATCTGGAGAGAACTAACAATCCTGAATATCCCCCCTTTTAGCCTCCTCCATGGCTTTCGTATTGCCTGGGTACAACTGAAAACTAAACAATGTTTGCACTGCTGTACTTCTGCAAAGGATGTTGTGGCAAAGAGCAAAAAGCCAAACTTTCGTATTACAATTGCAAATATATAAATATCAATTTCATGCTTGCTTAATAATAATAATAATAATAATTCATTTATTTTATACAGCGCCTTATCACATGCTCAAAGCGCTTTACAAAAACAATTAACATAGAAACAAACAGACAAACTATCCTGACGGAAAAGCGGCGAATACTCAACGCCAGCGTCCTCTCACGTCAGGGTCCGGCAGTAGACATTAAAAAGCACAAGATACACAGATATAATTTTTTACACAAACAGCCATCACAGTGATTGCTCTAGACATACCCTCACTGTGATGGAAGGCAAAGTCTTATCTCCTCCTCATTCTTCTCCCGTGGTGCCACGAGGTGATCGAGGCTCCCAACTTTTTGAAGCCCCCACCAGGCGATGGAAAGTCCCAGGGCCGAGCCGAGCAGGCCGATGAAGGTCCTGAGCCCCCACCGGGCGATGGAAAGTGCTGCGGCCGAGCCACGCAGGGCGATGAAGGGCCTGCGGGCGGGTTGATCGTACCTCGCACTTCGGGGCGGTCGAAGCTGCTACGGCTGGAGCTCCCAAAAACCGGTCGCCAGCCAGGGACCTGCGAACTCCAGATGTTGCGGTCTGCAGGGCCCACGGCCGAAGCCTCCGAGATGGTAAGTCCAGGCCCTGCGACCGGAGTCTTTGAGGTCGATCCCAGCTGGAGGCCGCCGACTCCACGTTGTTAGGCCGTAGCGCGAACGGAGATACGACACGGTAAAGGTCGCATCTCCGTTGAGGAGGAGATTTGAAAAAAGGTTTCCCCCAACCCCCCCCACCACCCCCCCACATACACAGAGTTAAAAATAAAATAAAATGTACATTTAACGACGACAATGACAAAAAACAACAAAAAAAAAACAGAGAGACTGCCGGTGAGCCGCAGCTGCAGAACACAGCCACGCCCCCTTAAGTGCCTCCCATCCTCCTCTACCTCCCATCTCTCTCTCTCACTGCCCTTTTTGGTGTTGGGGTGTGTTGGTGGTGATGCCATGGGTATGGCCGTGGATGCAATGCTGCTCAATAGCTGGTGATATCGTAGGGAATTTAAGCAAACATGAGAAGACTCAAACATATGCTGCCAAATCTATTTAAACAATTGTGCTTATTGTAAACATAATGTTTTGGCATCTTCAAAAAGACAAAGTACGGTTTAGCGACTTAATTACAATTGCAGAATTGGAAACTGGAAGGCAAGTAACTGTTGATAGGACTCTGTGAAAAGTAGAAACATATCGGGATTGGTGAGCTTGGCAAGGATCTCTTCCATTTTCTCTTTTTACTGCATGTTTCTAATTTTGTTTTCTTCTTCCATTTAGAACATAGAACAGTACAGCACAGGAACAGGCGCTTTGGCCCACAATGTTTGTGCCGAACATGATACCAACTGATCTCATTTGCCTGTACATGATCCAGCTCCCTCTGTTCCCTGCACTTCCACGTGCCTGTCTAAAAGCCTCTTAAGCGCCACTTTCGTATCTGACTCCACCGCTGTAGATTAGTGTAATGGTGTCACTCATGTTATGTGTCATGCTTTGGTAGTTACGCCCCTTTAACTTCTGAGTGACCGCTGCTTGGGTTATTCGGGTTAGTGTAAGTGCAACGTGCAGGCGTGAGATCGTGCTTACTATGTAGTTAATAAAGTCTTTGGATCATTATCCAGGTGTAAGGCTTCTGTTATTATACAGTCAACACAACATGGTCTCCAAGTGGCGGCGTGGGTTCGTATCCCACTCCTGACACCATGTTGTGTTGACTGCATAATAACAGAAGCCGTACACCTGGATAATGATCCAAAGACTTTATTAACTACATAGCAAGCACGACCTCAGGCCTGCACGTTGCACTTACACTAACCCGAATCACACAAGCAGTTGTCACTCAAAAGCTAAAGGGGCGTAACTACCAAAGCATGACACATAACATCAGTGACACCATTACACTAATCTACAACTGCCACCCCTGCCAGTGAGTCCCAGGCCCCCACCACTCTCTGTGTAAAAACAACTTGGCCTAAAAACAACATCTCCATGAAACATTGCCTCTCTCACCTTTACAGTTATGCCCTCTAGTGTTGGAGTTCTCCATGCTGGAGGAAAGGTGCTGACAGCCCAGCCTCTCATAATTTAATATACTTCTATCGACTGCCCTCAACCTCTGATGTTCCACAAAAAACAATCCAAGTCTCTCCAACCTCTCTCTCCCTGTGGCTGAAACCCTGCAATCCAGGCAGCGTTCTGGTAAACGTCCTCTGCACTATCTCCATAGCCTCCACGTCCTTCCTGTAATGGGGCGACCAGAACTGCACGCAATACTCCGAATGCGGCCGAACACAAAGTTCTATAGAGCTGCGGCACGGTGGCGCAGCGGTAGAGTTGCCGCCTTACAGCAAATGCAGCGCCGGAGACCCGGATTTGATCCCGACTACGGGTGCTGTCTGTACAGAGTTTGTACGTTCTCCCCATGACCTGCATGGCTTTTCTCCGAGACCTTCGGTTTCCTCCCACACTCCAAAGACGTAAAGGTTTGTAGGTTAATTGCCTTGGTATATGTAAAGATTGCCCCTAGTGGGTTTAGAATAATGTTAATGTGCGGGGATCGCTGGTCGGCGCGGACCCGGCGGGCCAAAAGGGCCTGTTTCCGCGCTGTATCTCTAAACTAAACTAAAGCTGCATCAAGACTTCCTAAACTCTTACACTCAATGCCCCTAACAATGAAGGCATGCACACCGTACACCTTCTTTACCTCCTTATCCACTTGTGCTGCCAACCAACTTACTCATCAACCCACCTACATTTACATCCAGGTCATTTATATATCTATGATATACTTGCTCCTTTCCCATTTCATCATCACATTTACCTGCTTCCACATCATTTACTTTTGAAATGCTTATTCAATAAATGCTGTGATGATCTTTGAACATCACCCATCAGACCGTGACCCTGTTGCTGGTCCACTGTATCTCCACTCTGTGACCAAAGCCAGCAACCTTGGTCTTCACCAAAGATACTAGAGGAACAAGATGGACCACTCCATTGAAATCGCCTATACTGAAGTGTAGTACGCAAAGGAGCCATTTTAGTAGGCAAAACCCGCCGTTCGCTATGCCTCTTGCAGTGTAATCAGTGTTTTGGGGGAACAGTATGTGTGATGATACCATTAAAATGCAGAATATATCTCATCTATCAATTCACAGGTTTTTGTTATTTTTCTTTTAAAATGTTTCTGCAAGTTTCTGCCTACTAAAATGGCGACGTGACGTACTACGGTTTTTTAGGGTCGAATGGTCTATCTTGTTCCTCTAGTATCTTTGCTGTTCACTCTCACCCACAAGTCATTTTTGCCACATATGCTATTTTCTACAACTGGCAAACCAAGAAAGAAATACTTTCATTGACAGTGATGTCTTTTATATTTTGTCCTGCAGCAACAGTGAGCTTTGGTGCCTGGATGGTGAAGGAATCTATTGTTGCATGTGTTTGAACTGGGAAAGACTGCACACAAGCAGTGTTCCTCCTGTGAACTGACCCATGAGTAACAAGTGAACGTGTGCTTGAAGGAAGCCAAAGTGTTAAAGGACTGGACAAGCTAGATGCAGGAAAAATGTTCCCAATGTTGGGGGAGTCCAGAACCAGGGGCTACAGTCTAAGAATAAAGGGGAGGCCATTTAAAACTGAGAAGAGAAAGAACTTTTTCACACAGAGAATTGTGAATTTGTGGAATTCTCTGCCACAGAAGGCAGTGGAGGCCAATTCACTGGATGAATTTAAAAGAGAGTTAGAAAGAGCTATAGGGGCTAGTGGAATCAAGGGATATGGGGAGAAGGCAGGCACAGATTACTGATTGTGGATGATCAGCCATGATCACAATGAATGGCTCGAAGGGCCAAATGGCCTCCTCCTGCACCTATTTTCTATGTTTCTCAGTGTCTACGTTTCAATGTTTCAATGTTTCTATTTTCTGTTTCTATGTCTCTATGTTTCTATGTTTCTATGTTTATGTGTTTCTATGTTTCTGTGTCTCTATGTTTCTTTGTTTCTGTGTTTCTGTGTGTCTATGTTTCTATGTTTCTGTGTTTCTATGTTTCTGTATTTCTATGTTTCTGTGTTTCTATGTTTCTGTGTTTCTGTGTGTCTATGTTTCTATGTTTCTGTGTTTCTATGTTTCTGTATTTCTATGTTTCTGTGTTTCTATGTTTCTGTGTTTCTGTATTTCTATGTTTCTGTGTTTCTGTGTTTCTATGTTTCTATGTTTCTGTGTTTCTGTGTTTCTATGTTTCTGTGTTTCTGTGTTTCTATGTTTCTATGTTTCTATGTTTCTATGTTTCTGTGTTTCTGTGTTTCTATGTTTCTGTGTTTCTGTGTTTCTATGTTTCTATGTTTCTATGTTTCTGTGTTTCTGTGTTCCTATGTTTCTGTGTTTCTGTGTTTCTATGTTTTTATGTTTCTGTGTTTCTGTGTTCCTATGTTTCTGTGTTTCTGTGTTTCTATGTTTCTATGTTTCTGTGTTTCTGTGTTTCTATGTTTCTGTGTTTCTGTGTTTCTGTGTTGGTCCAAATTCAAGTTTGTTTTCTGCTGCTGTAATTATTTATCTTTACAGTAATCTTGGATGGACTTTGACCTATTCAGTTTTGATGATTATTATAGAGCTGGTTCTATATTCCTTTGGACAAGATAGCCTTTGTGTATATGTATTTATGAATAAAGTTCATGATATGTTTGAATGGATTTATGTACATCTAGGCATCATGAGCCTTGTTGGAGTTGTGGGTCCTTCTTAAGTGTCCAACACAATATTCCCTGTGGACTGAGCATGTGTATATAAGGTCAGGAGATGTGATAGCAATGTTATAGACATCGAAACATAGAAAATAGGTGCAGGAATAGGTCATTCGACCCTTCGAGCCAGCACCGCCATTCAATATGATCATGGCTAATCACCCAGAATCAGTAGGAAAGAACTGCAGATGCTGGTTTAAATCAAAGGTAGACACAAAATGCTGGAGTATCTCAGCGGGACAGGCAGTATATCTTGAGAGAAGGAATGGGTGACGTTTTGGGTCGAGGCCCTTCTTCAGTCTGAAAGGTTTTGACCCGAAACGTCACCCATTCCTCTCTCCAGAGATGCTGCCTGTCCCGCTGAGTTACTCCAGCATTTTATGTCTACCATCCAGAATCAGTACCCTGTTCCTGCTTTCTCCCCATATCCTTTGATTCCGTTACTGTCACAGATATGATTCTGCTTCACAAATATTCCTGATGGTGATAATAGATGTCATACAGGGTCACAGTTTAGCAAATAACATTTTAGGGTCAAGGCCAAGTTTCAAAATAAATTCTTCTTAGACTAATTAAGTTCCACTTAATTAATTCTCAAATTGTGAATGTTGTGACTAAGGCTGAGTCATTTATAGGATGAAGATGATTGAAGTTGTCAGAAATTAGTTTTATTGGAAAATTAAACCATTCTACCATTTGACCCTTTGAAACAGTTTTGGCTCAGTTACAGAGTCATAGAGTGATACGGTGTGGAAACAGGCCATTCGGCCCAACTTGCCCACACCGACCAACATGTCCCAGTTACACTAGTCCCACCTGCCCGCGTTTGGTCCATATCCCTCCAAACCCGTCCTATCCATGTACCTGTCTAACTGTTTCTTAAATGTTGGGATGGTACCTGCCTCAACTACCTCCTCTGGCAGCTTGTTCCATACACCCACCACCCTTTGTGTGAAAAAGTTACCCCTCAGATTCCTATTAAATCTTTTCCCCTTCATCTTGAACCTATGTCCTCTGAGTTGTTACTTTCTCAAGTTTAAACTGAAGATAGACACAAAATGCTGGAGTAACTCAGCGGGGACAGGCAGCATCTCTGGAGAGAAGGAATGGGTGACGTTACGGATCAAGACCCTTCAGACTAGTCAGGGGAAAGGGAAACAGTTTGGATTCAGTGCAGGAATAACAAAGCTATCCTGATAACTCTTCAGAATATCAGAGATTCTGTAGTCTGCTTGTAAATGCAGATCAGAAAACTACTATGGGATGCATTCAGAATCTGTTGTGATTAGACCAGTGAGTAAATTAAACATGAAGTATGGTCCCCTGGCTGATTGCCCTGGATGGTGTTGAGCGTCTTGAGAGTTGATGGTGTGGCACTCTTCCAGGCAAGCAGAAAGTATTTCATTTCATCCTGACTTGTGACTTGTTCCTGGTGGAGAGGCCTTGGGATGTCAGAAGCCAGACCATTTATCAGATGATACCCAGCCTCTGACCTGTTGCTAAAGCTACAGGATTTAAGTAGCTTGTTCATTTATGTTCTGGTTAATGATGATTTTCACAATATTGATGGTAAGGGCTTTATTAGTGATAGTGCCATCCAATGTCAAGTGCAGGTGGTTAGACTCTCTATATATTTAAGGCAGAGATAGATAGATTCTTGATTCATACGGGTGTCAGGGGTTATGCGGAGAGGCAGGAGAATGGGGTTGAGGGGAAGATAGATCAGCCATGATTGAAGGTGGGGTAGACCTGATGGGCCAAATGGCCTAATTCTGCTGTTATCACTGATGACCTTATTTTCTAGATTTTTTTCTAGATTTTAGAGATACAGCGCAGAGACAGGCCCTTCAGCCCACCGGGTCCGCACCGCCCAGCGATCCCTGCACATTAACACTATTCTACACCCACTAGGGACATTAAAAAAATTTTTTTTTACGTTTGCTCACCCAATTAACCTACAAACCTGTACGTCTTTGGAGTGTGGGAGGAAACTGAAGATCTCGGAGAAAACACACGCAGGTCACAGGGAGAACGTACAAACTCCGTACAATACAGCGCCCGTAGTCAGGATCGAACCTGAGTCTCCGACGCTGCATTCGCTGTAAGGCAGCAACTCTACCGCTGCGCCACCGTGCCGCCCTGGTACTAGTTATTGCCTGGCAACTTCTGCGGCACAACTATTATTTGTCATTTGTCAGCCCATGTTTGAATGTTGCTACATTAAGACAAGGGCTGTTTCCTTTGCTGAGGAGCTGAGAATGGAATTGACTAATCGGCAGCGAACATCCCCACTTTCCACCTTAACACGGAAGAAAATATCGCACGTGAACCAGCTGAAAATGGTTTGACCTGGGACATGGCCTTGAGGCAATCCTGCAGCCAAGTCCTGGGATGGGAAAACTGATTTCTGACAACCTCAACCAGTTTTCCTAGGCACTCCATCCTATAAAATGACTCAGCCTGACTCACAACATACAGCATTTGAGACACTTTACCTCACCTTAATGTGAAAATACATACTGAAAAGAACACATAAAATAAACACCAGAAGGACAGAGTAAAAATAAATAACATATACAGGTTTTATTACTAAGAGATTTTTTTAATCATTTTTCTCCCCATTCCAACTGGTGCAAAAGATTAAAATACAAATCTGTTAAATTAACTATGTTTCTCTTATAAATATTTTTGTTTAAAATTTAGGACTCAATAAAGCTAAAACACAAAATGAGCTTAAATACATTAAAATACTATTGTACCTATATGGGATAAATACAAATGGCATGTGTAATGCTCCCAATTTCATGGTGCACAGGACCATTTTCTTGTGTCAATTACTCCAAAATGAAACAGATATAGATGCCTGGAAACTGAATTAAATATTACACCTTTTAAAAAAAAACGCTGCTCAATATTTGTGTTGTGAGATGTGGTAACAAATAATTCTGGGGCATTTTCCAGCACATTGGAAATTCAGCTGGGTATAAATGAATCCTGTACTCCAGATACGTATCTGTATCGGGGTGATAATATTCCCAGTGAAACGTTCCTTTTGGACCATTACATTGGAACTGTGGGGAATCTGTGGAATTCTTTGCCACAGAAGGCTGTGGAGGCCAAGTCAGTGGATATTTTTAAAGCATGCATAGATGGATGCTTGATTAGTACAGGTGTCAGAGGTGATGGGGAGAAGGCAGGAGAATGGGGCTAGGAGGGAGAGATAGATCAGCCATGATTGAATGGCGGAGTAGACTTGATGGACCGAATGGCCTAATACTACTCCTATTCCTTATGACCTAGTGACCTTTTGACCTTATGAACTGGATCATGTTGTCCCAGGACTGATTGTTTTCAATTCTTGCAGACGCATGTCTTATCTCTGAACCTATTGATCCAAACCAGGATGCAACAGCCTTCGTCAGGCATTGCATCCACCATCACCCAGCTTCGAAGCCGAATACCAACCAGCACAATTTATAATATGAACGCCCACTCTGTTGGACGCATAGTCCACGTCTTAAATTTGCAGTGTAGAGGGTGGTTGGTCATCATTCCTAAGCACCTGGATGCTGTGCCCATTCAGAGCACCCTTTCTGATGCACCTGTTTCTAGATAGGCACAAAAAAGCTGGAGTAACTCAGCGCGTCGGACAGCATCTCTGGAGAAAAGGAATAGGTTGAGACCCTTCTGAAGATAATGTCACTGCATTGTCACAGCTGTTTGTCCCGCTGAGTTACTCCAGCGTTTTGTGACAGCGTTGGATTCACTGGCGGTGGTCTTGGAGGGGAGGATGCTCCTCAAACTGCGGAGCGTCTGGGACAACGCAGCTCACCCCCTCCATGACACGCTGGTCAACCTGAGGAGCACTTTCAGCAACAGACTGGTCCCACCAAGATGCAGCACAGAACGCCACAGGAGATCCTTCTTCCCTGTGGCTATCAAACTGTACAACTCCCCCACCTGCCCCCTTCTGTCGTGGGGTAGACTGAGACTGAGACTGAGACTGACCCCCCCCCTCCCTCCCCACCTCCTCAATCTTTGCACACCCCCCCCCCAAGCCTTTCCACTTTCCACAAGTGATAAGCCTCTTCACTTTAATTTCGTGTTTCATGCATTTTGTGTTTTATGACTGTTGGCAGATCAATTTCCCTCCTGGGATAAATGAAGTATTGTACGGTGATACTACTGCCTTGTATTGACGATGAACCCACCTCTCTGTCATTGCAATCTGCTCAAGCATGGCTGACCCAGTGTTTGTTTTCCAGTTTCCAGATATTGACGTTCTCCTAGGAAAGGGAAATAAGTTGCAATTGGAGTATTTAGTTCCATTTCTCAACGATTCTGTAGTTTAATATCACAGATTGCTCTCTAAACATGTCTATCATGAATTTACATGCAATGACCTCTTGTCCCATAGGCTGGCATCATTGTAGCCTAATTCATTAATCAAATTGTAATCTACATTTTGAATAGATCTCACCAGCATGTTGGTTTTAGAAACATAGAAACATAGAAAATAGGTGCAGGAGTAGGCCATTCGGCCCTTCGAGCCTGCACCGCCATTCAATATGATCATGGCTGATCATCCAACTCAGTATCCCGTACCTGCCTTCTCTCCATACCCCCTGATCCCTTTAGCCACAAGGGCCACATCTAACTCCCTCTTAAATATAGCCAATGAACTGGCCTCAACTACCTTCTGTGGCAGAGAATTCCACAGACTCACCACTCTCTGTGTGAAGAAATGGTTTAGAATGGATATAGAAAGAATCTAAAAATATTCCAGTGTGTTTCTTATCTAAATTCACATCCATAATCCTGCTTCATAATTAAACAGTCTGAACTGATCACCTTACTAAATAATTACCCTTCCATGCAAGTAGCAGGAAGGTCATTCTTAATTACATTTTCCCATTTACTTCTGCAGCTTGAGAAACTGCCAAATGATTCAACAGGTAATAATCTTGAACTCGTGCTGGAAAGCTATTATTTGAAAAATATATACTTATCTTAAGCAATTCTGTTGCAGTGAAAAGCATATTGCTCAGGTTTATATTTTAGAAACACCTTTCCAAGCTTTCCTATTGTACAAATTAATATTTCACACCAACAGGCTCCACTAGGGGAAAGCTCTACAGTGTGAATTGGTGGTCGAGTGAGATGCAAATAGTGAAAACAGATCTTCCAAAATGGCAATTTGACCCGTGTGAGAGTTGATTGATTAGCACGGTTAAGTAGCCCAGGTTAGATAAATGTATTTTCCCCCTTTTTAACTTAATTTTTAAATCACAGTTTGTGCAACTGTAGTTAATTGATGCAGACAACAGTTAATTAACAGCACTGGAGTAACTCAGCGAGACAGGCAGCATCCATGGAGAGAAGGAACGAGTGGCGTTTCTTCTGAAGAAGGATCTCTCGACCCGAAACGTCACCCATTCCTTCTCTCCAGAGATGCTGCCTGTCCCGCTGCGTTGCGTACTCCGGCACTTTTTTTGGTTTATCTTCAGTTTAAACCAGCATCTGCAATTCCTTCCTCCACAGTTGATCACCAGTCACTGGTTAGATATTAATTAAGCCAATGTGCAGTTTCTGACTAATTTCCAGGAGAATAAAAAGCAATGTAATGGTCCACCTGCTTTATTTCAACTGGAGAGCACAGTTTGGGGTTGTGAAGGAGTGAGCTGGATGATCATTGCAATGGATATTATCTGTTTTCTAATCGGTTTAATTAATTGACTTTAAATTCCCCATCTGCCGGTGGGATTATGAACTATCCTCCCTCCCCTCCCCCCCTCCTTCCCCCCTAAAGACCATTAGTACACACCTCATGAATTACTAGTTATTAACTATCAGGTTACATTCCGAGATGAGAACGTTTTTTTTTACACAGAGAGTGGTGAATCTGTGGAATTCTCTGCCACAGAAGGTAGTTGAGGCCAGTTCATTGGCTATATTTAAGAGGGAGTTAGCTGTGGCCCTTGTGGATAAAGGGATCAGGGGGTATGGAGAGAAGGTAGGTACGGGATACTGAGTTGGATGATCAGCCATGATCATATTGAATGGCGGTGCAGGCTCGAAGGGCCGAATGGCCTACTCCTGCACCTATTTTCTATGTTTCTATGTTTCTATGTTTTTATGTTTCTAAAGCTGCATCGCTATTTCTGTTTCTATGTCATTTATGTTAAATCCAGTTCTTTGCAGTTAAATCACACACTTTAATACACGATATATAAGGTTTGCTCACATGTAAGCCTTGTAATTATTGCCTATTTTTTGAATCCTGATATCATATTTGGAGTCTATGAAAGGTTCTGTTGTGGCGTAGGTGTTGGCCAAGGCGACAATGCTTGCAATGTCCTGAAAATCGTAATGATTTTCCACTTTCACCTGGTCCGTCCAGCCAGCCAGGGGTGGCGTGGGAGAGAGGGAGGAGAGAAAAAGAGAAGGCAAAAGAATCAGATGCAGTGGATCGGCTGATAGATTAGATTTTATTTAAAGACATCATTTAAAAAATTTCCCCCAAATGCCGACATTCCACTTCTATACACTGTAAATGGCTCGATTGTAATCGTGCATTGTCTTTCCACTGACTGGCTTGTACGCAACAAAAGCTTTTCAATGTACATGTGAGAATAAACTAAACTGAAACCAAAACTGAAACATTGCATATTTCAACAGTGTATGAAAAAAAAAAGCACAATTGGAAAGAAGCTTTTCATTTTTGAATCATAATATATTTTGTGAGGTGGATAATTCAGTGTTATGCGAAATTTTCCAAAATTAATTCCCCAAGTGCCTACATTATGCTTCTGTTGCATAATTCATCACACGGTGTATGAATGCACAAAGTAAGATTTAAAATGAACTTTAGATTACTGAATCACAATCACAGGGCGGCACGGTGGCGCAGCAGTAGAGTTGCTGCCTTACTGCACTTGCAGTGCCAGAAACCCTGATTCAATCCTGACTACGGGTGCTGTCTGTACGGAGTTTGTACGTTCTCCCTGTGACCGCGTGGGTTTTCTCCAAGATCTTCGGTTTCCTCCCACACTCCAAAGATGTGCAGGTTTGTAGGTTAATTGGCTTGGTGTAAGTGTAAATTATCCCTAGTGTGTGTAGGATGGTGTTAATGTGCGGGGATCGCTGGTCGGTGCGGACTCGGTGGGCCGAAGTGCCTGCTTCCGCGCTTGTGTCTCTAAACTAAACTAAACTAAACAATAGACACAAAATGCTGGAGTAACTCAGTGGGACAGGCAGCGCCTCTGGAGAGAAGGAATGGGTGACTTTTCGGGGTTGAGACTCTCCTTCAGACTGAAGACCCAAAACGTCACCCATTCCTGCTCTGTCCCGCTGAGTTACTCCAGCATTTTGTGTCTATTTTCGATTTAAACCAGCATCTGCAGTTCCTTCCTGCACCAAACAATATATGTTGTGAGGTCGGTAATGACAATTGAAGCATTGATTTGGCCAACTTCAGCTCGTGTTAACCAGCTTGCGCTCAATATTGCAAACAGTGTGCTGACCCTTTATGCACTTGGATATCAACCGTAAACTGAGTGGGTTAAATGGCATACACCAAACTGCAGCCCTGTGGGCCTGTAGTGTAGTAACACAGCATTACCTGGAAACAGTGAGAACCTCTACATTAAGATTTAGACAAATGTTTCTGTTCTACCACGGTCTTTTTGCCAGAGTGCTGGCTGTTGGCTCAGTTAACAGCAGAAGATCACTTACCTTTCCCATGCCTGAGTGAGCATGTCCAATCTTCACAACAACAGGAAATGTTGGCATGGTTAACTGAAAACACAAAAAACATTCACAACATATTTATCAAATTTCATTTTCATTCACAACAGGACATATATTTTTTATAACAAAAGGAAGTACGACATCAGTATTTGTAAGAACATTCATGATTCCAGGCCTTTCAGTCCAACTCATCCATGCTGACCGAAATGTCCATTTACGCTAATCCATTTTCCTGTATTCAGCCCATACCCCTCCATTCCTTTCCTCTCCATATACAGTACCTATATAAATACTGTGTTTGTACCTGCCTCTACCATCTTCTCTGGTAGAGTGTTCCAAATACCCACCACTCCCTGTGTGAAAAAAGCTCTCACCTCAAATCTCCTTTAAATATCTCCCCTCTCCTCTTAAACATATGTCCTCCAGTTTTAGGCTTCTCTCTCCTTCAAAAACGATTGTGACTATATCCCTGCCGATCATGCTGCCTTCCAGCGCTTGCAGAGCCAGACACCCACGTTCGATCCCGACTACGGGTGCTGTCTGTACGGAGTTTGTACGTTCTCCTCGTGACCTGCATGTGTTTCCTTCGAGATCCTCCGTTTCCTCCCACACTCAAACGACGTACAGGTTTGTAGGTTAATTGGCTTTGGTAGAAGTGTAAAATATCCCTAGTGTGCGGAAGATAGTGTTAATGTGCGGGGTTCGCTGTTCGGTGCGGACTCAGTGGGCCAAAGGGCCTGTTTCCACTCTGTTTCTCCAAAGCAGGGGTCTCCAAACTTTTTAGCATGAGGGCCACATTATATATTTGGCACATTTTTGCGGGCCATAGGAAAAAATAAAGAAATGTCAGTTTTATAAATTTAATGAGGTTTATATGGCAACAAATACATAATATTCAATTTTTAAAAAGAGCTTGAAATATTGGAATATATATATATACCATAGGTATACAATTATTTATAAAACAGAAAAAATACAGAGACCACCAGTGGGCGTGCAGACAGTGTAGAAATATCTTATGATATAATGGCGGAGTTACTCATGGTGGGCACTCCGCTAAGAAATCATTAAAATTTAAAATTATTATTAAGTCGGCAGCCCTCAAGCCCTCAACTTGATAGCCTACCTGACGTCTAAGATCGGAAACTCCCGTCGAGATCGGCCCTGAAGACCGGAGAACCGAGGAGGAGGGAGCCGCTGGTGACGATGGACATAGTGAGTGGGCCGGTAGGAGAGGGGTAATGCCTCCAGAGCCTGCAAGGTGGGCTGCAGAAGGCGTTTCCCCAGGACACACAGGCGGTCGGTCGGGCGAGGAGAGGGACCTCGATCGACGAGCCGAGCCAGTAGAGGGCGACGGAGAAGGCCCTACAGCACCCTGGGGCTCGCCTGGATCGGGAGCCGCTCCAGTACATCCAGCGCGCGGACTGACCCGACTATGAACTTTTGTAAACGGCGCCAAAATATGGTGGTGACTTGTGCACGTGTGATCTGCGCTAAAATCTCATTCCACTGTGCAGTGCACACGTGACAATAAACCACCATTGATATAGGTCGCTGAAAAAAAAAGTTCCCATGCTACCACAGAACCCGCAGCACGGAACATACTTGCTGCGGACCGGATATAATCTCGTGGCAGGCCGGATGTGGCCCATGGGCTGCAGTTTGGAGACCGCTGCTCTAAAGGAAACTAAATTAAACTGAACTAATACTCATTATTTCATGAATCTATATAAAATCAGTCCTCATCCACCTGCATTCCAGTGAGAACAATTCCAGCCTTTCCAATCTCTCCCTTCCATTCCTGGCAACATCTTGCTGAATTTGTTCTGCACTCTTTCTGGTACTAACATATCCCTTCTATAGTGTGGTGACTAGAACTGCAAACAGGAGTGCAAGTGTGGCTATACCAATGTCCAGCGGCAACCTAATGTGACTTGTACACCATAGGTCTATCTATTGAGGCAAGCAAGCTTCACTATCTTATCCACTGTGTCACCAGGATTTAGAGAAAATTCTGAAACAAGGAACTGCATGTGCTAATTTATTGGGGAAAAACACAAAGTACTGGAGTAATGAGCGGGTCAGGCAGCAAGCCTGGAGAACAAGGAAGGGGACGTTTCGGTTCGGGACCCATCACATGTAAGATCACAAAGCAATTTCATTTTCCAACTAGGAAAATACATAGCAACGAAATGGGCGTGTTTGTGGCCCTATCACATCCCCCTTACTTATCTCCACCAGCCATCTCTCTTCAACCACGTCAGTCTGAGGAAGGAGGGCCCTGATCTGAAACATGGCATCCCCTCCACACATCCTGCTTGGCCCGCAGGATGAGCTCCTCCAGTGGTTGGTTTTGTGTTTTAAAATAATTGTTGTCGTGATGCCCTGCAACTATGCCGCTGGCGTTTTTTGGTAACAATGTTAAGGCCACAGAGTCAGACAGCACAGAAACAGGCCCTTCGGCCCAACCCGTACATGCCAACAAGCAAGATGCCCCATCTAAGCTTGGCCCATTGGCCCAAATTCGGCCCACATCCTACTAAACGTTTTCTTATCCATGTCGAAGTGTCTTTGAAATACTGTTATAGTATCAGCCTCAACCACCTCCTCTGGCAGCTCGTTGCATATACTCACCACCCTCAGAGTTAAATAATTGCCTCTCAGGTTCTTATCAAATCTTGCTCCTCTCACCTTAAATATATGCCCTCCTGTTTTTGATTCCCCTACCCTGATTTTACAGTTAGTATAAGAAGATAACTGCAGATGCTGGTACAAATCGAAGGTATTTATTCACAAAACGCCGGAGTAACTCAGCAGGTCAGGCAGCATCTCGGGAGAGAAGGAATGGGTGACGTTTCGGGTCGAGACGTAGTGGGTGACGTTTCGGGACTGAAGAAGGGTCTCGACCCGAAACGTCACCCATTCCTTCTCTCCCGAGATGCTGCCTGACCTGCTGAGTTACTTCAGCATTTTGTGAATAAATATTTGATTTTACACTCCTCTATAAGATCACTCACTAGCCTCCTGCGCTCCAAGGAATAAAGTCCTACCCTGCCCAACCACTCCCTATAACTCAACCCCTCAAGTCCTGGCAACATCCTTATAAATCTTCTCTGTACTCTTTCCAGCTTAATGACATCATGTGTCCTACCCCAGAATCAATTAAACCTTAATAATTAATACAATCAAAATGTTTCACGGTGATTTTACAGATAAATCTATTTACTAAAACTCTTGTTTGTTTGTTTGTTTGTTCCTGAACTACAGCCAAAATGGTACACGATAGCGCGACAATTTTAGGCCCACCTTACTCACTGTCGTCCCTTTGGTGCTAATGGAAGAAGTTTCATTGAAATCGGTGTTATATTTTTAAACTTATTCACATTTAAAGTTTAAATCTATCTCCTAGGGAGGGAGGGGGAAGTGCGGTTGAGGGAGAGGGAGGGAGGGGGGAGGAGGGGAGGATAAGGAGGGTTGGGGATGGAGTGGGGAGAGAGGGGAAAGGTGGAAGCGGAAGGGAGGAGGGAGAGGGAAGGGAGAGGGGAGGGGAAGGAGGGGGATGGGGAGGTGGGGGGGAGAGGGGAGGGGGGGCCCTAGCAGCTGCGGCTCACCTGCAGTCCGTCTGCCTTTTGTGTTTTATGTTGTTTTTTTGTCTTGATTGTAGTGTGTAGATGTGATGTAGTGTTTTTTGTGGTTATGTACTATGTGTGGGGGGGGGGGGGGGGGGGACTGTAAAATTGTCTCTTCCGAACGGAGACCCTACCTTTGTTTCTGGGTGGTGTCTCCGTTCCCGCTGCGGCCTACCATCGGCCAAACACCTGGAGCTGGCGGCCTCCACCTGGGACCACCTGGGCTCTGGTTTGCAGAGCCCGCGGACCGGACTCATCATCTGCGGAGCTGGCTGCCTCCGGAGGCTGTGGTGGCGCTGCGGGAGCGGCTGCGACTCGCCTTCGGAGGCTCCGGAGGCTTCGGCCGCGGGCCGCATGGATATCGGAAGCTCGCAGCCCCTGGGTGGGGGCCGACATTGGGAGCTCCGGCAGCGGCAGCGTCTTCGCCCGCCCCGGATCGCGGGGCTTGGGTCGGCCCGCCGCAGACCTTGCACCGTCCGGTGCGGCCTGGAACGTGGCAACTTCAACAGCCTGACTGCGGGAGAAGACGGCAGGGGAAGAGAAAAGACATTCTGGCCTTCCATCACAGTGAGGAGGTGACTGGAGGAGACTCACTGTGATGGATGTTTCTTTTTTTTCTGTTCTGTGTTGGTTGTGATTGTGTGTGAAATTGTTTATTTTTATTGCTCTATTGCTGGACTGTGGGTGACCTTTCATTTCACTGCACATGTTGTATGTGTATGTGACAAATAAACTTGACTTGACTTGGGAGGAGAGGGTGCTGCACCAATGCAGGAGAGGTTTGGGCCCAACGGGTCCACTTGACCGATGTCTTTATAAAATTGCATCAAAATCCCTGCATGGGAACTTGGCCTTTAGATCAGCCATTACATGCCACTGAAGATAGGCACAAAACGCTGGAGTAACTCAGTGGGACGGGCAGCATCTCTGGCGAGAAGGAAATGGCGACGTTTCGGGTCGAGACCCTTCTTCAGGCTGTGACCCAGTACTGCAAGTTCAAAACCCATTCACGTCTGATTAGTAGCATTTGGCAGGTTAATTAGCTCGTGACAGTCTCGTGCTACTTGAGACGTGCGCTATAGCTGTGCCCTATTCAGATTGATATAATATTTTGTTTTTGTCAAAAGATTGAATTAAATCCAAAATACTTGAGACTTGCCATTTATATTGGAGGTCAGCGCATATGGAGGTTGGAATCAATGGTACTGTCACTATGGCATCCCAACTTCCTGCAACAGTAATTTGAGCATCTGCGGAAGACGTAGAAATCTCATATCTCTGCAGCAAAGTCTCCAAGGTTCTCACTTGTTGTAAAGTGAAAAGCCAAAGCGAAAATCTATGAAACAGATGCACTGAGTCTCTTGCCCAGAGTAGGGGAATCGAGGACCAGAGGACATAGGTTCAAGGTGAAGGGGAATAGATTTAATAGGAATCCGAGGGGTAACTTTTTCACACAGAGGGTGGTGGGTGTATGGAACAAGCTGCCAGAGGAGGTAGTAGAGGCTGGGACTATCCCATCGTTTAAGAAACAGTGGACAGGTACATGGATAGGACAGGTTTGGAGGGTTATGGACAAAGCCCAGGCAGGTGGGACTAGGGTAGCTGGGACATTGTTGGCCGGTGCGGGCGAGTTGGCCATAGGGCCTGTTTCCACACTGTGTCACTCTATCACTCTATGAAACATGTCCGACATACATGACTGGCCTGTAAGCAGACCGGCACAGCCTCGACGGGGGAGTTGTCTCTGGCCGCTGGAGACCCTGCAACAGCCTGGGGGTCGGCTACACCGGGCGCTGCTCCAAGAGACCTCAGCGTGTGGACCGGACGCGGTTTACTGGAGGACACCATGGCTACGCTTGGCCAGGCCGACCCTGCAACGCCACCAGGACAACGGGCCTTGATGGTCAGGCCAAGCGCCCTGCACTTACAACAAATGGGACTTAAAAATGGCACCAAAATGGCTCTGTATACTGTCTCAGTGCACTATTGCTATACACGGACTGCATCTGAGGTGCCTATGTAAGAGGCATCTAAGTGCTACGTACAGTGATACTTGTACTGAACTGTATACAAAAATGAATTTCATGATACCTCGGCCCATGTAACAGTAGAGTACCATTGAACCATTGTATGTCAGGCATGCTGAATATATCCTGGCACGGGTGTGACTGATATGTACGTATATTTACTGTGAACAAGCTACCTTTTGAAAGTGGCTCGACAATACTGGATCGTGAGCTTTTGGAATCACACCATTGTCTTTCCCAGGAGCTGTTTCTGTTTTTCCACCCAATGCACTCTCTGGAATGGCCAAGAATGGGACGGGATGTGAGGAAATCTATGATTTTTAGGCTGACAAAAAGATTTAGAACCTCTTTATTCCGAAAGAAAATTAAATTAGATTTGATGAAGTGCTGTGCTGTTTTATAATTTCAAAACCTTTATAACAGAAACCTCTGCTGACATCCGTCAACACTGAAAACCTTGTGCGGTCTGTTTACATTAATTACATGGAAACAATTAACTGCCAATGTACCAAGTCACACAGTCATTTGCTTTAATCAGTCAGACTAGCATAATAAGCACATAACTAACCATGGAGAAAACTAATGGTTTCCGTTACCAAATGCATGAATCCTAGGGGTATTAGTTGGTGTACAAAACCTATCAGTTACCGTTCATATCTTGTCAAAATTTCTATTTCCAAATTATCCTCATTACAAATAAATTTCATACTGGCTCTACTATATTTCTCATTTAAGAAACATTGTTTTGCCTCCTGTCTTGTGACAATAACCAGCAGAATTGCTGTGATGTGCTGTGTTATGTTTGAAGGAAAGCAAACTGATTGCCTTTCTTGGATCCCTGGGTTCTGCCTTGCCTGGTGTCATGTTGAGGAAGGAACTGCAGATGCTGGTTTAAACCAAAGATAGACCCAACATGCTGGAGTAAACTCAGCGGGTCAGGCAGCATCTCTGGCGAGAAGGAATGGGCGACGCTTCGGGTCGAAACCCTTCTTCAGACCGAGTGCCAGGGAAGATGGAGATACAGAGATAAGGAAGTGTGAGGTATGAAAATGCGACATGAAAGGGGGTGGAGATCAAGGAAAATGTAGAATAGATCATTGTTGGCTGGGAGAAGGTAACAACAAAGCAAATAGAGTTAAAATGTAATCGGGGACAGTCAGACCGGGCAGAGAACTGGGAAGGGGAAGGGATTGACTTCTCTAACTTCAAGTACCCTTGCTTTCCCTCTCTGCATCCCTCCCCCTTCCCAGTTCTCTGACCAGCCTGACTGTCCTCCATTACATTTTCTCTGTTTGCTTTGATTTACATTCCACTCCCTTTCATGTCTCCTTTCCACACATTACACTTCTTGTGAAACAATAATAATGGATTAGGTGGCCCTGTTACATGTTTTTGGACAGTATGTTCTGAACAGTGAAGTTGTTCTTTGTTCCTAAAGGTGGCATTACATTACTCGTGTTTTCTTTGAAATTTACGCTAATGATCTAACCACTGTGCGTGAAGCATGTTCCTTTTATTGCTCCTGATTTAAGTTCTGCCCCCCTGACTTGACTTTTCATAATATATTTTCCCATAGAATTCACAGTGTGCTTTTCAGTGACACCATTACCAGCGACATTGATTTGGCCCATTGAGTCCAGTGGCTCCTGGAGCATTACTTTCCCACACTCGCCTTCCCTGTAACCCACTAATCTCACACACCTCACTCACATGGGTAGGACAGGCTTGGAGGGATATGGACCGAACAGTTGGCAGGTGGGACTAGTGCAGCCAGTGTGGGCAAGTTGGGCCGAAGGGCCTATCTCCACACCATATCACTCTATGACTCTATGGCCTTGGGCACCACCACTCACTTAAGCAAGAGAGGAAATTTACAGTGTCTTGTAGTTAATCTACAAGTCCGAATATCTTCTGGGTGTGGGGGCATATGTGTGAACCTCCCGTGGTCACTAGGGGAACATGCTATCTCCACACAATCTGCACCAGAGATGAGGATTGAACCCTGGTCTCTAGAACTATGAGACAGTGGCTCTACCAGCTGTGTCACAGTGCTGAAGGTGACTTGTTGGCAGTTCTCTATGAAGCCAGTGGTAAAAAGTACTTCTCAGGCCAATATGTTTATTGAAATTGGAAACAAGATAGACAAACAGAAGAAAAAGATTTTAAAAAACAATGGATTTGCATTTATATAGTGCTTGCACAAAATAGCTTTGCTGTGAATTTTACAACAAGCACACTCACTTCACATAGAAAACAGTCCTCATGATCGGACAGCTCACTACCAATCAGAGCTGCACTTCTACAACTACAACATACTCTTCTCACTTCCCAACTCACTGATCTCCCACTCAACAGCAATTATCATGAGTACTATGTGTAAGAAGGAAGCCTTCGACGAGGTCCCACATAGGAGATTAGTGGGCAAAATTAGAGCACATGGTATTGGGGGTAGGGTACTGACATGGATAGAAAATTGGTTGGCAGACAGGAAACAAAGAGTAGGGATAAATGGGTCTCTTTCGGTATGGCAGGCAGTGACCAGTGGGGTACCGCAAGGCTCGGTGCTGGGACCGCAGCTATTTACAATATACATTAATGACTTGGATGAAGGGATTAAAAGTAACATTAGCAAATTTACAGATGACACAAAGCTGGGTGGCAGTGTGAACTGTGAGGAGGATGCTATGAGGTTGCAGGGTGACTTGGACAGGTTGTGTGAGTGGGTAGATGCAGTTTAATGTGGATAAATGTGAGGTTATCTGCTTTGATGGTAAGAACAGGAAGACAGATTATTATCTGAATGGTGTCAAGTTAGGAAAAGGGGTAATACAAAGAGACCTGGGTGTGCTAGTCACGGAAAGGAAGCAGGCAGTGAAGAAAGCCAATGGAATGTTGGCCTTCATAAAGAGAGGAGTTGAGTATAGGAGCAAAGATGTCCTTCTGCAGTTGTACAGGCCCTAGTGAGACCGCACCTGGAGAATTGTGCGCAGTTTTGGGCTCCGAATTTGAGGAAGGATATTCTTGCTATTGAGGGCGTGCAGCTTAGGTTCACGAGGTTAATTTTCAGAATGGCGGGACTGTCGTACGTTGAAAGACTGGAACGACTGGGCTTGTATACTCTGGAATTTAGTAGGATGAGAGGGGATCTTATTGAAACATATAAGATTATTAAGGGATTGGACATGCTAGAGGCAGGAAACATGTTCCCGATGTTGGGGGAGTCCCGAACCAGGGGCCACAGTTTAAGAATGAGGGGTAGGCCATTTAGAACAGAGATGAAGAAAAACTTTTTCACTCAGAGTTGTGAAGCTGTGGAATTCTCTGCCTCAGAAGGCAGTGGAGGCCAATTCTCTGGATGCTTTCTAGAGAGAGTTAGATAGAGCTCTTAATGATAGCGGAGTCAGGGGGTATGGGGAGAATGCAGGAACTGGGTACTGATTGTGTATGATCAGCCATGATCACGGTGAATGGCGGTGCTGGCTCGAAGGGCCGAATGGCCCACTCCTGCACCTAATGTCCATTGTCTATTGACAGCTCACTACCAATCAGAGCTGCACTTCTACAACTACAACATACCCTTCTCACTTCCCAACTCACTGATCTCCCACTCAACAGCAATTATCATGAGTATTATGTGTCAGAAGGAACTGCAAATACTGGTTTACACTGAAGATAGACACAAAATGCTGGAGTAACTCAGCGGGTCAGGCAGCATCTCTGGAGAGTAAGTGGCATTTTGGGTCGAAACCCTTCATCAGAAGGTATTTATTCACAAAATGCTGGAGTAACTCAGCAGGTGAGGCAGCATCTCAGGAGAGAAGGAATGGGTGACGTTTCGGGTCGAGACCCTTCTTCAGACTGATGTCAGGGGGGCAGGACAAAGGAAGGATATAGGTGGAGACAGGAAGATAGAGGGAGAACTGGGAAGGGGGAGGGGAAGAGGGGGACAGAGGAACTTCATCAGAAGGGTCCGATGATGGGTATCGACCCGAGACGTCACCCATTCCTTCTCTTTAGATCTCTCACCCATCAGAATGGGTGACTTTTCGGGTCGAGACCCTTTCGCAGACCCATCTGATGAAGGGTGTCGACCTGAAATGCCATAGCTACTCTCCAGAGATGCTGCCTGACCCGCTGAGTTACTCCAGCATTTTGTGTCTATCTTCGGCGTGAGTATTGACTGCTCAGCGCTCATTCTCCAACCCCGACCAACACATTCCTCGAGCAAGTTCGCACAGGACTGAACTGCCACAACGTCAAACTGCGGCAGAGTAAATGTGCATTTGCGCAGTCAGAGGTGGTCTACCTTGGACTCAAAGTAGACGCCAACGGACTGCGCCCTGTGAAGGCGAAAGTTGACGCAGCAGTGAATGCTTCACAAAGCCCAACAACGTGTCAGAGCTACGATCATTCCTTGGGATGGTGCAGTTCTATGCACGAATGCTTCCAGATTTAGCAACCGTGCTAAAGCCACTACATCACCTGCTACAAAAAGATGGGAAATGGGTGTGGGGAAAGGAACAACAACGTGCATATGACATCTGCACGAAAAGCCTGGCAAGTGACAAACTCCTTGTTCACTATGACACAACACGCGAGATGAAACTTGCTTGTGATGCTTCAAGTTATGGTGTAGGTGCAGTGATCTGCCACGTAATGGATGATGGACAGGAAAAGCCTAGTGCTTTTGCCTCCCGCACCCTATCACCGAGTGAGCACAATTATGCACAGATAGAAAAGGAAGCACTCAGCATCCTGTTCGGAATCAAGAAATTCCACCAGTTTCTTCTCGGCAGACCATTCACCCTTGTGACTGATCACAAACCACTACTAGCGATACTTGATCCTAAGTCAGCTATACCTTCCATGCCGGCATCAAGGATGCAGCGATGGGCAATTCTGCTGTCCCAGGATGACTACAAGGTGGAGTACAGAAGCTCCAAGTGCAACGCAGTCGCAGATGCGTTGTCCCAGTTGCCCCATGGGAACTCTGACGTGGGAAGTGAAAACTCAATCTACACACTGCAAGTTGTAGATGAAGACTTTCCAGTGACTGCAACAGAAATTGCAGCAGAAACAGAGAAAGACACTGTGCTGAAGAGTGTCCATGAACAGACTGTCGACCTCCCCGTGGTGAGCCCTGTCAACTGACCTCAGTCAGGCGAACGGCAACAAACAGAGACAGCAGAAGCAGAAGCAGCTTCATAACTTCTGATGCCTCAAACGCAAGAAGAAGAAGAACAGACATTGAATGGTTGGACTGAAATCGATAGTGGATTAAACTCAGTTCTGAACTCAGAACTGAAGCCTTTCCATAATTGACGCCGTGAATTATCATGTGAGCAAGGAAGCATTAAGTGGGGTCACAGCGTGGTTGTACCAGAGTCTTTGAGAAACAAGATTATGGACGAACTTCACGCCGAACATCCTGGCATAGTAAGCATGAAGTCAATTGCCAGAGGTTTCGTGCATTGGCCTGGTATTGGCAGTGACATCGAGTCACTGGTGAGCAAATGTAGCATGTGCCAAAATTGCCGGAGTAATCCACCAAAAACACCACTGCAACCCAGGTCATGGCCAAGTAGACCTTTTCAGAGAGTTCATGTAGATTTTTGTGAAAAAGGTAATGATCATTTTCTGGTACTAGTAGATAGTTATTCCAAATGGATTAAGGTTAAGCACATGGGGTCAAGCATTATTGTTGAGTGTACCATAGATGAGTTGAGATCAATTTTTGCATGTCATGGTTTACCGGAAGAACTTGTTTCTGGTAACAGGCCTCAGTTCCGTTCAGGATATGCCTAAGTCTAGTTCAACCCAATTTGGCCTTGAGAGTTGAGCAAAAACAGTTAAGTCAAAAACGCCACTTTGACTCCCACAAAAAGGAGAGGAAGTTCAAGTCAGATGAGCAAGTTGGTGTTCTCAGTCCTCCCAACAAGCCCAGTCGAGACAAATGGGATGTTGGGAAAATAGTGGAAGTGTGTGGAACAAAAAGATACTTAGTTGAAGTTGGGGATAAGATCAAAAGTGCTCATGTTGATCAAATGAGTCCAGCCAAAGATGAACCAAAAACGGAGCATGAATTCCTAATCCCTGAGTATTTATCTGAAAGTGAGTTGGAAAAGACCACTGTGGTTGAAGCACAAAATTCAGTTAGAAAGAGACAAAGAAACAGATTCCTCTGGTCAAAGTCAGCGTACTAAAACAGAGCAAAACAAGCCAACAGTTGAGTCAACACCTAAACCTGTTACACCTGTTACAGTTACACGATCAGGCAGGATCCGTAAACCAGTAGTTAAGTTAGATTTGTAAGTTAGATAACTCACTGCACAAGTAAAATGAAAATGTGCAGATATGCAAAATAAATGGGCGGCACGGTAGCGCAGCGGTAGAGTTGCTGCTTTACAGCGAATGCAGCGCCGGAGACTCAGGTTCGATCCTGACTACGGGTGCTGTACTGTAAGGAGTTTGTACGTTCTCCCCGTGACCTGCGTGGGTTTTCTCCGAGATCTTCGGTTTCCTCCCACACTCCAAAGACGTACAGGTATGTAAGTTAATTTGACTGGGTAAATGTAAAAATTGTCCCTAGTGTGTGTAGGATAGTGTTAATGTGCGGGGATCGCTGGGCGGCGCGGACTTGGTGGGCCGAAAAGGTCTGTTTCCGCGCTGTATATATATGATATGATATGATATGATATGATATGAAATATATGATGTTTATCATTTGAAATTTCATAAATACAGGATAAACAATACTGGTTTAAATCAAGTATCACAACAACAAAATTGTAACCGAATACTTAAATTTAATACTTAAAAAAAGGAGAGCAGTGCAATGTATTCATACATATTCATGTGTCATGTTAATGAGTTGGCGTTCAATATAAACAGGGAATGCTGGGTAATAAAAACAGGCACGTGATACCGGCAACTAATGTGTGAGCCTACTTCTTCACCGACTTAAAAACAGTTTATTTCCCTGGGCCATAAGAACTGTGAATGGAAATACTTGACTTGATGTGACTCTCACTTTCGTTGCACGTTTTTTTAATATATACAGCATCTTAGGTACAAAACTCATTTATTATTTATGTTTTTATTGGTTTTTATTGATATTGGTACTTGTTGTGCTGGTTCCTATGTTTGTGCGATTGTTTTTGGAAGATTTGCACTGTCGCACTGTTTCAGATGTAGCACTTCTAATTTCGTGGTACCGTTCGTACAATGACAATAACGGCATATTATTATTATTATTATTATTATTATTATTATTATTATTATTATTATTATTATTATTATTATTATTATTATTATTATTATTATTATTATTATTATTATTATTATTATTATTATTATTATTATTATTATTCATTCTGCCGTCCGGAATATAACAGTGACAGATTTTGTTTTTCCTTTAGTTATTCCCTTGGTGTCCAGCCTGCACTGTTGTGTCTCCGGACTGAGTGTGTTGGATGGCCAACACCAGGAATTACATGTCATGAAGCACAATGGAGAAGGCAGGGCAGGTAAACCTAACCTGTCAACAGGTAAAGTACAGCCAAGGTGGCTTAGATGTTGTAAGTGACGTGGATGACAACATGAGCCCCTGAAAAAATGGTTTGCCGATGGATGCGATAAAATGTGTTCAGAACTCAAACTTGAATATCATTTCTAAAATGAACGCCATGAGCTAAATGGCTTCCTCCTGACTGTAACCATTATGGAGATTCTTTCATTTCAATGGAATGAATTCTGGAGGCATGGGGCATAATTTAACCATTGGTACATTTGACTGGGGATTGACTGATTTCTATATTAGTTATCTCTATCACTTCATGCCTTAAGCACAAAATAGCTGTGTGGACATTTAAGTGAACATTGCTGTTGTGTGTGATGAGCATTCTCTCAGTTGGGCTAAAAGGCTGAGCCACCTGGTTTGTATCTGGTAGTGGAAGCAGATCTACTTTCTCCCAGAATTGCATTTTGTCCATAAATGCTGAACCCGATTTTAAAACTCATTGCAATTAGCGCCCAAGTTTTAACTTCTTCTCTATGCAAGTAGACAATAGACAATAGACAATAGGTGCAGGATGAGGCCATTCGGCCCTTCGAGCCAGCACCGCCATTCAATGTGATCATGGCTGATCATTCTCAATCAGTACCCCGTTCCTGCCTTCTCCCCATACCCCCTGACTCCGCTATCCTTAAGAGCTCTCTCTATCCAGCTCTGTCTTGAATGCATTCAGAGAATTGGCCTCCACTGCCTTCTGAGGCAGAGAATTCCACAGATTCACAACTCTCTGACTGAAAAAGTTTTTCCTCATCTCCGTTCTAAATGGCCTACCCCTTATTCTTAAACTGTGGCCCCTGGTTCTGGACTCCCCCAACATTGGGAACATGTTTCCTGCCTCTAACGTGTCCAACCCCTTAATAATCTTATACGTAGACGTTGAGCAGCCAGAAACAGTGTGCCAGACAACAATAAATAAAAGTAAGTAATTTTATGGGTTGTCAGTGAAATACAGTAATATACTTTACAGCGGCATAGTGGTAGAGCTACTGCCTTACGACACCAGGGACCCGGGTTCGATCCTGATGTTGGGTGCCGTCTGTACGCAGTTTCTACGTTCTCCCTGTGACCTGCGTGGGTTTTCTCCGAGATCTTCGGTTTCCTCCCACACTCCAGAGACGTACAAGTTTGTAGGTTGATTGGCTTTGTATAAATGTATAAATGTAAAATTGTCCCTCGGGTGTGTAGGGCAGCATTAATGTGCGGGGATCGCTGGTTGATGCGGACTCGGTGGGCCGAAGGGCCTGTTCCCACGCTACGTCTCTAAACTAAACTAAAGTGAGATCAAGAGCACCAAATGTAGCAGACGAGGTTGGAAGAGATGCATGTGAACATTTGTCTCACCTGGAATGGCTGCTGGGGTCTCTGGGCAGAAGGGAGCGAGGAGTGTCAGGCCAGATGCACCTGGGGACAGGTGAGTTAGGGTGGGAAGAGATGAGTGAACCAAGGAGTTGTGGAGGCATGTGCAGGTTGTAATACAGTAGGAGTGGAGGGGAGGGGAAGTGGCGTGGTTAATAGAGGTGGAAGGGCAGGAGGACCCAGCGGCGTTGGTGTTAAGGGCCCCAGGGGGGGGGTGAGCAGTAGGTTTCCTAAACCGTTTCTTTTTGGGTAAATGGGCGCGTCATAATGTGATTGCATCACCCATAGTGTTTGCTGCAACACGTTAAAAGAAAACTTTAATTTGAAATAAAAGTACAGGCTGTACTTCCAAAATCACATGGCAGCAGATATATTGTTTGCTGCAGTGTTAAATTATTCTGCCAACATCATAGCCGCGTTTGAACAAGGTCAATGGAGAGGTTCCTTAGAAACTTAGCTTGACTATAACTCCCCCATGTGGCTTGTTCAGCCTTGAGGGGGACATTAACTGTACTCTAACCCTGCTACACGTAAAGCTAGCCCCAGCTTAAAGTAAATTACAAAACCAAATATGATTTCAATTATATCTTCAACTCAGTCCTATTAGCTAATCTTTTCCTGCTGCAAGTTTTTTTTAAAAACATGTTACTGATTTTGATAATAGACAATAGACAATAGACAATAGGTGCAGGAGTAGGCCATTCGGCCCTTTGAGCCAGCACCACCATTCAATGTGATCATGGCTGATCATTCTCAATCAGTACCCTGTTCCTGCCTTCTCCCCATACCCCCTGACTCCGCTATCCTTAAGAGCTCTATCTAGCTCTCCCTTGAATGCATTCAGAGAATTGGCTTCCACTGCCTTCTGAGGCAGAGAATTCCACAGATTCACAACTCTCTGACTGAAAAAGTTTTTCCTCATCTCCGTTCTAAATGGCCTACCCCTTATTCTTAAACTGTGGCCCCTGGTTCTGGACTCCCCCAACATTGGGAACATGTTTCCTGCCTCTAACGTGTCCAACCCCTTAATAATCTTATACGTTTCGATAAGATCCCCTCTCATCCTTCTAAATTCCAGTGTATACAAGCCTAGTCTCTCCAATCTTTCAACATATGACAGTCCCGCCATTCCGGGAATTAACCTAGTGAACCTATGCTGCACTCCCTCAATAGCAAGAATAATAATGATATTGATATTGCCAGTTCATAATATGGTATTACAGAAGTAAATTGTGCAGTAAGATGTCTTTCTTAACAATCAGTGAAGAAGTCTGGATTATGAATTCAGTACTGTATTATGCCATGTGGGTGACTGATTTAGCAATAAGAGCAAATAGAGTTGTCCATTAAACAGTGAAAAATCTCCACACTGAATCTATAAGTAAACTTAATATTCAAATATTTAGCGTCTCATTGGCATATCAATAGAAATAATTTAAACTAATATAATTGTGAATTAAAAAAATTATTTAGTCATTCTTTTTCAGTATTATAGTAAATTATATGAATCTTGGCAAGGATTTCATTTAAATTTAAATTACTTTTAAATTTAAATGAAAAAAGTGATGACATTTTACATTTAAATGAAATCCTCGCCAAGATTCATATAATTGACCATAATACATATAAAGAAATTCTAAATAATTAACATTTAATACAATTAAACGTATTACATTAACAATTAAAAGTAATTTAAATTTAATTAAATTTTAATTTAACTTAATTTTTTTTACTCTGAAACTGGAAAGTAGCCCCTACTACAGCAGTTACAATGAGTCACAACAAATGGTTTAAAATCACCTGAAACGTGGGCCTGGGGACATACAATGTGCTGTCATACAGGATTTCAATTAACGACAGACCTTTCCCTCCATGGGAAGGAGGGGCTAGAAAGAGGTGGCACAACCATAAATATGAGGGTAGACTGTGTTGAATGTGGGGAATCAGACAGGGAGGACCAGAAGCAAGGCTATTCTCTGGTGCTAATGCTCAGTAGGTTTCTATCTTCCACTCACTCCTGCTGCAGGCAAAATAACTTTGCTGTGACGCTCCTTCACACGGTTAAGTCTGCACACGGTCTACAACTTCTGCTGAGCTGTAAGATTTGCGTCTGTGTGTGTGTGTGTGCTAAAGGGGAACATGAGCAGCCCGATGACTGGCTTGCTACTCTCAGTGCTACTAGTTCTAATTCTGAGGCTCCAGGAGATCGTGGATGGATGTACCTGCCTTCCAGTTCATCCACAAGTTACATTCTGTAACTCCGATATAGGTAAGTAAAATGCTCTTTTGAAGACTGCATATTTAATTAGAAAAATTATCTTTATTTAAATGGTTGGTGGCTTTCAGACTTTGAACAAAATGATAATCAGTTTGGTTTAGGAATGTGGGATCTATCCGAAATATATAGTCCTACTAAATTTGATTGTCACTGAATGAAGCTGAATGAAAATTTATTTAAAGAAGAATGCAATCTTTGTTATGCAAAAGAAAATTAAGATTTAAGCACAATTCTTTTAAAATATCCAAGAGTGACATGTTTTAACCTGTCATTGAAATCACCAACAATTTTAAAACTATATGAAAATGCACAATATTTGCATTCCATTGCAAAAGCCATTTCATTCTGCACATTAAAAACAAATCTCTTCATATTCAAATGAAAAGACATTTGCAAAATTATTTTAGATACTTCAGATTGTAAATATAATATGTTTAACGGAACTCTTAGACCCTGTTTGTAAACTTCGCAATGGAATATTATTTATATAATAACTTATTTGAAAAAGTGACAATGCACATTAATTGACATTCAAACAAACGTAAATGTACTCGAGTTAGCCGAGAGGCTAGTTTTCATTTGAAATGGCGACCAAATCTTTAAATGCAGCCACGTTCTGGTCATTTAATGGAAGGAACGGTTAAACTAACTTTCAAGTTAGGATGGTTACAGTAAAAACAGTTTTTTCATCATCTCAACTAAGGCTCTAAACGTAATTGCAAAGGAGATTGGATTCAACAAGGTAAAGAAAACAACATTTAACACCACGTATATTTTCTTCTTGCTGAGGTGAACTAATTAACCTGAGTTTATAATCATTGGAGAGAATTTGATTGATACTAAACTTTCAGAGACCACCACCACAACTTTTGCAATTTCTGTCTCTGGTCTTTGTGAATACAAGAAGGAGAATTAATTAACCCTAGGCCAAGCACTTTTGCTGTTGATTTCCTTTGAAGTGATTAGTGATTAGCCCACACGAACAACTTGACAATCTCGCTTTTATTTCATGAGCCTGCCCTTTCATTCGATTTCAGCCAGCACACAGCGTGACAAACTGGGCTAAAGCTGCACATAAACTGACAGCTGAAAAAATCTTCGGTACCTTGGCATGTGATAAAACCATTTGTACAATTTGAAGTGTTTACATTACCAAATTTTCATCTGGAAAATTGAAATGTTACACCCAATCCTCACACGAGAATAGTATGGTATAGGACGGGTAAGTACCAACTGAAATACAAACTTGTTTTCCATTATTTGTTTCATTTGGTAAATCGTCCTTTAATGTTAATTTACAACATTCGTTACTGTAATAGAGACCGAGTCCATTTTGAGACAGTTTCAGTGTTTTGTCTTACTGCACTTATCTTTTCAGTGTGCTTAACAAAGCTATCCTCTGAACACATTTAACCAGAATAGAATTTTTTGGGCTCCTCTTTGGGAACCTTAGCAAATGAATGGGAATAGACCCAATTCTTGCAACAGAGAGAAAAGATTCCTCCAATGCCTGAGTGGAGATTAATACATGCAGCCACATTTGGACATAGGAGATTGCAAAAAAATAATCGGCCAGGTTTTATGTTAAAGATGGCAGATTGACTTGAGGATAGGAGGTTTTTGTTTAATTTCTCCATTTTCGTTGAAGCCAACGTCACTGCTTTGTACAGCGCAGTGCTTTTTCTAATGCAAATAAATAGATTCTCAGGGGCAAAAGTTTATTCCTCTTTACTCTAAATGTCTGCATTCAAGAATTTAACAAAGTCATCTTGTGCAGATGAAACCATCTTATAGGGTTATGGGTGAAGTTGCTGACTTTCCTTAAAAATCATCCTTTGTGAGAATGCATTACCGTCCAGGAATCAAAAGGAACAAACTTCCTACATTTCAAAGGTATGCGAGAGGCGCCTCATCTTACATCCTTGCAAAGGAACAATGTACAAACCACGATATAAATGTGTTTTCCCTGTCTTGCATTTTATCCTGCAGTAAAAATTCTGCTGCTTTGTTTAATGCATGATTTGAAAAAGCAGTTGTTTCAATGGTCTCGCATCAGAACATAAGCACCATAATTATTAGAAGTACTTCAATGTGTTTGCAGGAACTAGGACAAACATATTAGCTGTGTGGATTTAAATAGGCGATAGCTCAGGCACCATTTAGAGTCCCATTCATTGAAGTATGACTTTACTAATAGTGGGCCACTTTAACAATTATGGGCCATTTAGTCCATTAGTGGATATTTGAACACAAATGTCATGGAAACATGACCATGGTAACATGACCATGATCAGCCATGATCATATTGAGTGGCGGTGCAGGCTCGAAGGGCCGAATGGCCAACGCCTGCACCTATTTTCTATGTTTCTATGCTACACTGCTCTCTGCAGTATCAGTATTCTGACAGACTTACATTAACCACCATAGGTTTTATAATTCCCTCTGCGCTTATTTTCATAACTTCTTCTCCGGATAATTTCCCTCTGTGCATCCGAGATGCTGCCTGACCTGCTGAGTTACTCCAGCATTTTGTGTCTACCTACGTTTTCTCTGAAATCCACCTTCTGAAGCTGTGTGATAGTGGTATTCAGCTGTGTGATAGTGGTATCTCACTCCCATCATGCATCACAATGTAAGTTTATTATACCGACCCAACAGGTAAACAGAAGAAAGGTAGGGAGTGAATAGTCCACTTTATGTTCCTTTTTACCGGAATGGTATGTTTTTGTTATTGCCACATGACCACGCAAAAATATTTTTCACCAGTGCAAAAACTCATTCCTCCACATGTTAACCATTGTTCAAATGGATATATTTTGAATTTTGAAGACTTTACGTTTCTTGTTGGGAAACCTTTCTTTGTCCTTTATGAAGTATTCCTTATAAGTAGAGTAAGGGATTGGCTTGGACTGATTTGAGGAGGGTTTTTTTCTCTCTCAGAGGGCTTTTAATTCTCTGTGGCTGTAGGCTGTGAATGTGAGCTGCTTAAAGAGTCAGATCAATGGATCTTTGGGCAATTAAAAAACTGCAGATTTTGGAGCTGAGGATGGAAAGTTAAGTTGATGGAGAAGACCAATCTTGATGCTCTTATTGAGAGTCGCAGATACAGCTCTTTAGTTAACTGCCGCCCCCTTTACCTATTTCAGGTGAAACATATTGCACAGAGGGAAATTTTGGCCATCAGTCTCACAATCCCTATGTAAGCACTATCTTCACATACTTCTACGAAGTTGCACGTTGCATAATGTTACCTCCTGTTGGACAGGGAGTTTGCACTCACACATTGGTTAAAAAAAACGCAGAGTGCTGGACTATCTCAGTGGGTCAGGCAGCGTCACTGGAGAACATGGACAGGTTCGTTTCGGGTCAGGGCCCTTCTGGAGACTGATAGGAAAGATGGAAAAGAAGTGGGGGCAGATCGCTCAGAGCATATCTGGAACTAGCTGCCAGAGGAACCAAGAGAAGCTGATACAATTCCCACTTTCAAGAGACATTTGGACACATACATTGTGTAGGAAGGAATTGTAGATGCTGGTTTAAACCGAAGACAGACACAAAAAGCTGGAGTAACTCAGCGGGTCAGACAGCATCTCTGGAGAGAAGGAATGGGTGGCGTTTCGGGTCTGAAGAAGGGTCTCGAACCGAAATGTCATCTAATTCCTTTTCTCCAGAGATGCTGTCTGACCCGCTGAGTTTCTCCAGCTTTTCGTGTCTATCTTTGGATGTATCTTGATAGGAAGGGTTGAGAGGGATATGGGCCAAATGATCCCAACTACAGATTTCATGGTCTTTTGCCATGTGATTTTAAAAAATAAATTTGAGCTGGGATAAGATGCTCCTTGCTCACATCCCTTGGTTCTCTTAGCAACAAAATGTCAGTTCTAAAGTCTATTTTGATTGCTCGAAAAATGTTTCAAATGTGTGTAAAATATCTAAAAATGACTTTGTGAGCATTTGATGTCACTATGTTAGCAAATCCCACTAACTTCCAATGGACTTTGGCAGTGTCTTCTTTGAGTCAATTTCCCCAGCCTGAAACAAACTCGTGCATTAACTTGTGAAGCAAGCTCAACTCCCCCTCCCATTCCCAGTCTGACCTTTCTGTCATGGGCCTCCTCCAGTGCCATAGTGAGTCCCACCGGAAATTGGAGGAACACCACCTCATATTTCGCCTGGGCAGCTTGCAGCCCAGCGGTATGAACATTGACTTCTCCAACTTTAGATAGTTCCTCTGTCCCTCTCTTCCCCTCCCCCTTCCCAGATCTCCCTCTACCTGTCTCCACCTATATCCTTCCTTTGTCCCGCCCCCCTGACATCAGTCTGAAGAAGGGTCTCGACCCGAAATGTCACCCATTCCTTCTCTCCTGAGATGCTGCCTGACCTGCTGAGTTACTCCAGCATTTTGTGAATAAATACCTTCGATTTGTACCAGCATCTGCAGTTATTTTCTTACACTGTGAAGCAAACTCGGTCAGCTTACAACCCAGCGGTATGAATATTAATTTCTCTAACTTCAAGTAACCCTTGCATCCCCTATCTCTCTGCCCCTCCCCCACCCAAGCCATTGTACTAGGTTCAAAGTGGTCTTGTTGAGTCTCATTATCTGTAGCTCATTTTCACCTCGCCCACAGCTGACAATGGCCTGTTTCCTTTATCATCATTACTTTTTTGTATATCTCAGTCTGAAGAAGGGTCTCGGCCTGAAATGCCACCCATTCCTTTTCTCCAGAGATGCTGTCTAACCCGCTGAGTTACTCCAGCTTTTTGTGTCTATCTTCGGTTTAAATCAGCATCTGTAGTTCCTTCCTACACATTGTACATTAGCAATATTCTTTACAAATATTAACACAGAATATGTGGGAATAACTATTCAAAATTGTAATGTTCTCACTGATATCTATCCTTATCAATATAAACCTGTTCTTTGTTGTAAGTCCCAATAACACAGTAAGTAAATGATGTGTATCTTTTGAAAAATGATTCAACAGTATCATAAATCCACAAATAGCACAATATATTTGCAAAACTTCTGAAAATCACATTAATAAATATTTCAAAAGCTGGTGCAAATGCTCATTACCACATTTAGCTCTTTATACAACTTTCTAAATACTGCAAATCAGCAATTAAAAAAAAATTTGGATTACAATTGGCGCATCCTTTAAAAGTGCAGAGAATCAGTGCAATAAAGCCTAGTTTCAAAGTATAAAATCTTACACTTCCTGAATAACTGAAAAATCCCATACTCAGGTTTCTTTAACTTAAATGATCGTGTGAAAGGAAGGGACCTATTGCATTTTGAAAATCCCTCACAGAAATGGAGTCATAGAGTCAGAGTCATAGAATGATACAGCGTGGAAACAGATCCTTCAGCCCAACTTGTCCAACATGTCCCAGCCATACTAGTCCCATCTGCCCACATTTGGCCCATATCCCTCTAAACCTGTCCTATCCATGTACTTGTCTAACTGCTTCTTAAACATTAGGATAGTCCCAGCCTCAACTATCTCCTCTGGCAGCTCGTTCCACACACCCACCACCCTTTGTGTGAAAAAAGTTACCCCTCAGGTTCCCATTAAAGGAGTAACAAGGTTTCTTCAGTGACAAAAACAGAGGTTGCTGATTGAGGTAAATCTATACACTAAAACTCTCGTTTGTTTGTTTATTTGTGATCGAACTACAGCCAAAACAGTACACGATAGTTTGACAATTTTAGGCCCACCTTACTCACTGTCATCGCTTTAATGGTAAAGCAAGTAGTTTTATTGAAATTGGTGTTATATTTTTAAAGTTATTCACATTTTAAAGTTTAAATCTATCTCCTGGGGAGGGAGGGGGGAGGAAGGTGGATAAGGGGGGTTGAGGGGGATGGAGCGGGGGAAGGGGAAGTGGGGAGGGGAGGGGTCAGGGAGGGAGGGGGGAGGGGGGGAGGAGAGGGTGCTGCACCAATGCAGGAGAGGTTTGGGCCCAACGGGTCCACTTGGTCTAGTATTTCATAAAACCGTGGTATGGAGTCACGGGCTGTATGATCAGAATCTCTTTCTCTTATCATGTCCAATATTTTACAATTTCAAAGACTTTGCATTCCATGACAGGGAGGACAGACACAAAAAGCTGGAGTAACTCAACGGGACGGGCAGCATCTCTGGAGAGAAGGAATGGGTGACGTTTCGGGTCGAGACCCTTCTTCAGACTGAATCAGGGGAGAGAGAGACACAGAGATAAGGAATTATTAGGTGTGAAAACGAGACAAAGGGGATGGAGATCAAGGAGGGTGTAGAATAGATCATTGTTAGCTAGGAGAAGGTAACAACGAAGCAAATGGAGATGAAATGTAAACAAGTACAGTTAGACTAGTCGGAGAACTGGGAAGTTCTGGGAAGGGAGGATTTTCTTTCTCCGTTATAACCTATCCCCTACAAACAAAGTAAAGGATTGGTAGGTTAAGATTGGTATGAGGAGAAATTTCTTTCACTTAAAAGACTGTGAATCTTATGGAATCCTCTTCAGGGCTTTCAGTATGCACAACATTCTGCCGGTGACATATAGCCCCCTAGCACTGCGATCTGACCCTTGCCTGTTGTCCTGCCCCATCCAGCAGGCTGCCAATCGGCCATGTAACCTGTTGGAAGGTTCCGCAGATGCTGGTTTAAACTGAAGATAGATAGACACAAAAAGCTGGAGGAACTCAGCGGATCAGACAGCATCTCAGGAGAAAAGGAATAGGTGACGTTTGGGGTCTTGACCCTTTTCTCCAGAGATGCTGTCTGTCCGTGGAACCTGCCGGATGCCTGCTTTCTGGTCAGTCTCAGAGCCCACACTTGCAGAAGTGATACTGGACCTGAAAACCGACCCAGATTCATTTCTGCTTCAGTCCTGATATTGAGTTCAAATGAGCTTCAGCAGCAAACACCCTGACCAGCAAGGACTCCGACAGATCTCGTGTCGATGTTTGAAGCCCATGATTTAAAGACGCAAATAGCTCCGGAGAGATTACTTTTTTTCCCCTGCGTTCAAAAAACCAACAACCTTTCACACAGAGGATATGTTTAATCACACGATATACAGATTAAGACTGAACACAGAAGTGCAAACTATATTCAGAATCCGCTGCATTGAAAACCCCCCATTATAAACTGAACAGTAAATGGCTGCTCCACAATCTAACACTGTTGTATGTGTGGAACTCTCAGGGGACTGCACCAGAATAACAAAACAGAACAGCACTGCATCCTTTCGACACCCCCATAAGAATAATTCCCCAATTATTCCCCAATTCTACTTCATTGCCACCCTAGATTTAGAAAGATAATTCTTGTGAATCTTATATCTAAAGAGATTGGATTTTTGTTTTAAATTAAAAAAAATTATTCAATTATTAAAAATAATATTTACAATACAATAAAACAGAACAGAACGCACCACCATAAAACAAGACAAGGGCGGCACGGTGGCGCAGTGGTAGAGTTGCTGCCTTACAGCGAATGCAGCGCCGGAGACTCAGGTTCGATCCTCACTACGGGCGCCGTCTGTACGGAGTTTGCACGTTCTCCCCGTGACCTGCATGGTTTTTCTCCGAGATCTTCGGTTTCCTCCCACACTCCAAAGAAGTACAGGTATGTAGGTTAATTGGCTGGGAAAATGTTAAAAAAATTGTCCCTAGTGTGTGTAGGATAGTGTTAATGTGCGGGGATCGCGGGGCGGCGCGGACCCGGTGGGCCGAAGGGCCTGTTTCCGTGCTGTATCTCTAAATCTAAAATCTAAATCTAAATCTAAAGACATACAAATATACTCAATGAACTACTATACAACTATAGGAAGCATTTATTCACAAAATGCTGGAGTAACTCAGCAGGCCAGGCAGCATCTCAGGAGAGAAGGAATGGGTGACGTTTCGGGTCGAGACCCTTCTCCAGTCTGCAGTTATTTTCTTACACTTACTATACAACTATGTTACAATCCTTGTCCAGGATGCATTCAAACCCCCGCGGTCCCAGAAACCCCCCAGGGTGCCCGTGGACAGCGCGTGGTGCTCCTCTCTAACACCACCCGGGCGCGGACGTAAGCCCGGAAAAGGGGCAGGCAGCCGGCTCGGGCAGAGACCGCTTCCACCAGAGACTGGACTCATTTGCTGTAAACAGGCCTTTTGGTGTTCAAGGATTTGTTTAACGCCACAATATCCAATCCAATCCAAGTTTGTCTCTACAACATTCTGTTGCCTGCGCTTTGGATCTCTGCTTCGTGGCTTGTCAGTCAGTCAGTGCAAGCTGTGCAGAACGAGTGGGTGAAGGAAAAGCAGATTACAATAGCGACAATCTACTGCGCACATAGATTCTTGATTAGTAGGACGGAACTGCGGATGCTGGTTTACACCGAAGATAGGCACAAAATGCTGGAGTAACTCAGCGGGACAGGCAGCATCTCTGGAGAGAAGGAAGGGGTGACGTTTCGGGTCGAGACCCTTCTTCAGACTTGATTAGTACGGGTGTCAGGGGTTATGGGAAGAAGGCCGGAGAATGGGGTTGAGAGGGAAAGATAGATCAGCCATGATCTATGATTAGATTAATCAGAGATGACTAATTCTGCTCCTATCACTGATGAAGAGCTGAGGAAGATGCATCTACCTCTTGTTGTCTCTGAAGACCTCTGTGGAATCCAGGGGCACTCCATAAATAGCTGAGCCAAGGGGTTTCTGATTTGGCCCCTTAGGTACATACTGGCCTTTGCTGGTGCATATATGCTGGTCATTGCATAGTGTCTTATCCCTCATGAACTTATAAACTGTATGAACCTAAGGGTTGCACGGTGGCGCGGCAGTAGAGTTGCTGCCTTACAACGAATGCTGCGCCGGAGACCCGGGTTCGATCCCGACTACAGGTGCTATCTGTACGGAGTTTGTACGTTCTCTCCATGACCTGCGTGGGTTTTCTCCGAGATCTTCGGTTTCCTCCCACGTACAGGTATGTAGGTTTCCTCGAAAGACGTACAGGTATGTAGGTTAACTGGCTTGGTGGAAATGTAAAAATTGTTCCTAGTGGGTGTAGGATAGTGTTAATGTGCGGGGATCGCTGGTCGGCGCGGACCCGGTGGGCCGAAAGGGCCCGTTTCCGCGCTGTATCTCTAAACTAAACTAGCTGTGTGGTCCAGAAAAGACCCCCAACATAGAAATTATACTTGGACAAAGCTTTGTCATCTCCATCAGTGGGGCTGCTTGAGCTGCTTACAAAAGGAAAACACTTTAATCTGTACTAAATACATATAATTTCAGGAAAATGGGAAGTATTAATGGCAGGAAAACAATCATCTAATGAATGCTCAGCCCATAACTATGGCAAATAGACCCCATAGTTCACACAGTCACCATAAATGACTGAATCTCTTTGGACCATCTTGGTATGGTATGGTACTTTATGTGTCACATGTACCGACGTATGGTGTCATTCATTTTTGTATGCAGTTCAGTCCAACACCACTATTCATAATCACTTCGATGTTGTCTTAGATAAACATCTCAGATACAGTGCAAGTGTATAGAGGTAGTGCACTGAGACAGCAAGCAGAGTCGCTGGTTTTAGTGCCCCTTTCAAGTCCCAGTTGGTGTAAGCGCATGGTTCTTGGCCTGGCCAAGAAGGCCCGTTGAAGGCCCGGGGCGGCCTGGACAAGTGTAGCCGCGGTGTCCTCCGCCGCTGCTCCACCGCTGTAGGCCGCCTGCGGTCCAAACACACATCCTCCTGGTTTTTCACTAGGGTTTTAGTTTACTTTAGTTTTAGTTTAGTTTAGAGATATAGCGCGGAAACAGGCTCTTCGGCCCACCGGGTCTGCGCCGACCAGCGATCCCCGCACATTAACACTATCCTACACACACTAGGGACTATTTAAAAAAAAACATTTATCAAGCCAATTAACCTACACACCTGTACGTCTTTGGAGTGTGGGAGGAAAGCGAAGATCTCAGAGAAAACCCACGCAGGTCTCGGGGAGAACGTACAAACTTCGTAAAGATGGCATCCTTAAATAAGTCAAAGTCAAATCGAAAATGAATTTTGCTAAATCTACTAAATAAAATATAAACATAAAATAAAGGAAAATAAACAAACTGATATTTTTTATGTTTCTTTCCAAGGAAGGTTAGCTACAGAGCAGGGGGAATGATGTTGGCATTCCGGTCAACTCTATAGAGGGGAAGTGAGGAGGACATGAACATGCAAAACTCCAAACTATTAGCAAAAGGTAGATGTGATTTACCCCATTACTGGTAGTACTGTTGTTACTGCCTTCAGTTGGAATGCTTAGAGAGATGGAATACCAAAAGGTTCAGATCACCTGAGGGGTTATGAGGTTGCTATTGCTATAACTATTGCTATCCTGAAACTCAAGATCAAGATCAATTTATTGTCACATGTACCAATTAAGGTATAGTGAAATTTGAGTGACCATACAGCCATACTAAGTGAAAAGCAACAAGACACACAGCCACATAAAATAAAATTTAACATAAACATCCACCACAGCGGATTCCACGTTCCTCACTGTGATGGAAGGTAATAAAGTCCAATCATCTTCCTCTTTGTTCACCCGCGGTCAGGGCTGTTGAACCGTCCGCGGTCGCCACTGCCGGCTGTCCGAGGCCCTCGCGTCGGGATGATCGAAACTCACCGCGTCGGGACGGTTGAAACGCTCTCCGCGGCGTGGAGCTCCCGAGTCGGCATCTTCTTACCAGAGACCGCGGGCTTCACGGTGTTAAAGTCCACAGGCCCCGCGGTTGGAGCTCCCCACAGTCGATCCCCGGCAAAAGATCGCAGCTCCACGATGTTAAAGTCCGCGCCGCGCTGCGCCCGTAGCATGAAGCGCCGGGCACGTCTCCAGGAAAGGCCGCCAACTCCTCGATATTTGGCTCAGTGACAAAATATGAAGGGAATCCCAGCCTTCCGGGAGGAGGTGGCTGATCTGGTACTCTGGTGTCGGGACAATAGCCTCCTCTTGAATGTCAAAAAAACTAAGGAGCTGATTGTGGACTTTAGAAGGGCTCAACATCCGAGGACGTACACGCCACTGGAAATAAATGGGTCTACTGTGGATAGGGTGAGCAGTTTTAAATACCTGGGAATCCACATCAAACAGGATCTGACATGGACAACACACATTGCCGCACTGGTGGGTAAGGCAAAGCAGCACCTTTACCACCTTAGACAACTGAGGAAATTCAGAGTGTCTCTGAGGATCCTTCATTGCTTCTACTCTGGGGCTGTAGAGAGCATCTTGTCCGGCAACACCACAGTCTGGTTTTGGAACAGCTCTGCCCAGGACAGGAAGGCCCTGCAGAGAGTAGTGTGTTCAGCAGAATGCACCATGGGAACTACACTCGTCCCCCTGCAGGACCTATACATCAGGAGGTGTAGATCGAGAGCAAGCAAGATCATGAGGGACCCCTGCCACCCCAGCAACGGACTGTTCCAGCTGCTACGGTCAGGCAAACGCCTCCGCTGTCACGCTGTGAAAACGGAGAGGGTGAGACGGAGTTTCTTCCCACAGGCCATCAGGACTGTTAACTATTATAACTCCAGGGACTAAATTTTCTTTTCTGTATTAATTTAAATTTATATGCTGTAATTGGATTTTTGTTTGTGCACAATCCGCAGGCATTGCCATTTTCATTTCACTGCACATCGTGTATGTGTATGTGACAAATAAACTTGACTTGACTTGACTTGAGCTTGGGACAATGGGAATCCATCCCCAGACTGGGTGGTGAGTCCAGGCATAGAGTAAGAGATTGAATATACTCACGCGTGCTGGCGTTTTGTAAAGATACATGTTGTGTAAAACTATATCTGACCTTATGATGGAAGGAAGGTCCTTGTTGAAGCAGGTGAAAATGGTTGCCCACAGACACTGCCCTGAAGAACAACTGCAGTGGTGTCCTGGGACAGGGAGACCGACAGCCAACAACTCCAACTCCTTTTTTTATGCCAGATATTAATTGGAACGCTTTCCCCATAAGGTCTGTTGAACGACTGTTACCTGGGCTCTTTGAATGCCACACTCGTGCCTTCATGTCAAGGGCAGTTACTTTCACCTCCCCTGTGGAATTCAACTCATTGGCCCATGTTTAGATCAAGCCTGTTTAAGGCCTAGCTAAACTCGGGTGTCACGGTGGTGCAGTGGTAGAGTTGTTGCCTTACAGCGCCAGAGACCCGGGTCCCATCCTGACTACACAAAACAAAAGGAGTTGTGGTTGTTGATTGTCGGTCTCCCTGCCCCAAGACATCATTGCAGTTGTTCTTCAGGGCAGTGTCTGCGGAGTTTGTACGTTCTCACCGTGGCCTGCGTGGGTTTTCTCCGGGTGCTCTGGTTTCCGCCCACACTCCAAAGACGTACAGGTTTGTAGCAAATTTTGGTTAAATTGTAAATGGTCCCTGGTGTGTGTAGTAGGATAGTGTTATAGTGTGCGGGGATCGCTGGTCGGCGCGGACTTGTTGGGCCGAAGAGCCTGTTTCCGCGCTGTATCTCTAAAATAAACACAAGCTGGGCATCAGTAAGGTTATCGGTGAAAAAGTAACACTTGAATGCACTGTTGCTGATATCATTACTTTGTTCATACTCCAGCCCCCCCCCCCCAGCTGTGTTAGAAGGATGAGAGGGGATCTTATCGAAACGTATAAGATTATTAAGGGGTTGGACACGTTAGAGGCAGGAAGCACGTTCCCAATGTTGGGGGAGTCCAGAACTAGGGGCCACAGTTTAAGAATAAGGGGTAGGCCATTTGGAATGGAGATGAGGAAAAACTTTTTCAGTCAGAGAGTTGTAAATCTGTGGAATCACAGCCTCAGAAGGCAGTGGAGGCCAATTCTCTGAATGCATTCAAGAGAGAGCTAGATAGAGCTCTTAAGGATAGCAGTCAGGGGGTATGGGGAGAAGGCAGGAACGGGGTACTGATTGAGAATGATCAGCCATGATCACATTGAATGGTGGTGCTGGCTCGAAGGGCCGAATGGCCTCCTCCTGCACCTATTGTCTATTGTCTACAAAGGGCTTGGTCATGGCATCATGGTTGGCACAGACATTGTGGGCCAAAGGGCCTGTTCCTGTGCTGCATTGTTCCATATTCTACGTCACCTGTCCATGTTCTCCAGAGATGTTGCCTGACCCGCTGGGTTACTCCTGCACTTTGCGTCCTTTTTTGTAAGCCAGCATCTGCAGTTCCTTGTTTCTAAACAATTACATAATGTACTCCACTTCTGAAACTCAGCTGCCAGAGACTATTATATTGTATTAGCCAAGGAAAGCAAATCTCCTTCATATTTCAACATGGTGGTCATTTCTTACGAACAGCCAGCAGTGTTGCAGTAGCAGATGGAAATCATGTCACTGGATATAGGTTAATTTCTGGATCCTGAAAATGTGCACAATTCCTCCTAGTTTAGTTTAGTTTAGGTTAGAGATACAGCATGGAAGCATGCCCTGTGGCCCACCGTGTCCGCAACGACCGGCGATCCCCGCACACTAACACTACCCCACCCACTCTTGGACAATTTTACATTTATGACAAGCCAATTAACATGCAAACTTGTACGTCTTTGGAGTTGGGGGGGAACCGAAGATCTCGGAGAAAACCCACTGTTATATTAACAGTGCAATCCAAACACTCTTGGTGTAAACTCCTTTCTAGTGCAACTGGCTGGCAAGGTCCCTCAGCATTCAATAATCTGTGGCTGTGGATATATATTGTTAATCAAAAAGGAAACAGTGGCAACCATTAGGTAGGAAACTGGTTTGTTAGTAAGAGACTGAGAGGAGATATAATGGGTTAGTGTTCCATTTACTGGTGTTACCATCATTGATCTGTACTTGGTGACATTTATTAAGATCTTGGAATAGATAGCTGTTATCCAAGCTTGCCGATGACAATCAATTAAAGCGGTACAGTAATTAGTTGGAACAGCAACCTTACAAGGGATATTGGCACATTGCGAATGGGCAAGATTGTGGGCGTTTAATGTGAAGGAATGAATAGTTGTTTGTTTTGGACCTACGAAACATAATTTCCAAACATTTAGAAAATATTCTGAATTAGATTTATGGAGAAGTAGAGAGATTTAAGGCACACTAAATTTTAGATTGATTAGTAGGACGAGATGTTATAACCTTAGGGATTGTAACATCTAGTCCTACTAATCAATCTAAATACTAAAATTTAATGTAGTTAGTTATAGACAATAGACAATAGACAATAGGCGCAGGAGGAGGCCATTCGGCCCTTCGAGCCAGCAACGCCATTCAATGTGATCATGGCTGATCATTCTCAATCAGTACCCCGTTCCTGCCTTCTCCCCATACCCCCTGACTCCGCTATCCTTAAGAGCTCTATCTAGCTCTCTCTTGAATGCATTCAGAGAATTGGCCTCCACTGCCTTCTGAGGCAGAAAATTCCATAGATTTACAACTCTCTGACTGAAAACGTTTTTCCTCCTAAAGAGGCAGTGATGCAGAGGTAGAGGTTCAGCTATAGTTGTATGAAGCTCTATTAAACCATTTCTGCCAAGGACATGACAGTTATGTAACTGGTGAAATAATACTGAGACGAGGATTGATGATTCAGAAACATTTGTTCACATTGATTGCAGAACAATTTAAAGTCAGTGAATTAAATTGATAATGTTAATGTACTTGTATTGAGGAAGACCACTGCTTTCACCCGGTCCAGGCTGTGACCAGACTCACAGTAGTGTGGATGACTGGAAGAGAGATGCAGCATCACATTGGTGGGAAAAACTGGGAAACGGAGTATCATTTCTGAATCTGAATCTGAATTACCTTTATTGTCATTCAAAATGAATTGAACGAAAATCATTTGCCACGCAGCCACAACAGTACAGAGTAAAAGACACAAGACACACAATTTTAACACAAACATCCGTCACAGTGACTCCTCCAGACACCCCCTCACTGTGATGGAAGGCAAGAAAATTTCTTCTCTCTTCCTGCATGCTTCTCCCACGGACAGATAGTTCGACTTCTGCCGAGGCGACCGAGGCTCCCGACTCGCGCAGCCCCCGCAAGGAGATGGAAGGTCCCGCGGCCGAGCCGCGCCGGGCGCTGGAAGGTCCCGCGGCCGAGCTGTACCGGGCAATGGAAGGCCCCGCGGCCGAGCCGTGCCAGGCGCTGGAAGGTCCCGCGGCCGAGCCACGCCGGGCGATGGAAGATCCCGCGGCCGAGCCGCGCCAGGCGATGGAAAGTCCCGCGGCCGAGCTGCGCCGGGCGATGGAAAGTCCCGCCGCGGGCGATGGAAGGCCCAGTGGCCGAGCCGCGCCTCGAGGAAGAGATTTTTTTTTAAAAGAAAGGTTTCCCCCACCCCCTCCCCCCACCCACCACCAGCCCCCCCCCCCCCCCACATATACACAGCTAAAAATAAACTACTACACACATCTAACACTAACACATAGACACAAAAAGAAAAAAGACAAACAGACTGCCGGCGAGCCGCAGCCGCATGGTGGCACAGCCATCTTGACCCGGCTTTTAAAAGTGAGACACAAAATGCTGGAGTAACTCTAGCGGGACAGGCAGCATCTCCGGAGAGAAGGAATGGGCGACGTTTTCGGGTCGAGACCCTTCTTCAGACAGATCATTTAAAAGTCGATAGATTGGAAAATGCTGATGTACAAAGGGAGCCAGCTTGTCCTGCACACCAATGAATGAAAGCAAACATCCAAGTAGACAATGAAGAGAAGTAACATGTTGGCCTTCATTTTCTGGGGCTTTTGAGCACAAAAGTAAGAATGGCTTGCTCCAACTAAACTGGGCTTTGGTGAGATAGCACTTGGCGTGTGGCGATGAGTCTTCTTCACTAAGGAAGGACATCCCTGCCGGAGAGGAATTATAGTAAAGATTCACCTGGACTACCATGAGAGGAGAGTTTGGAGTGATTTATTTCCTATATTCACTGGAGTTTAGAATAATGAAGGATCTCATTGAAGTGTACATGGGTCTGACAGGGCTAGGCAGATAGTATGCAGGAAGGCTGTTTTCCTTGGCTGCTGGGTCTAGAATGTGGGGTCAAGTTTTAGTATGTGGGCAAGACATTCAAGAGTGAGATGAGGGGACATTTATTCACTCAGAGCTGGAGAACTTGTGGACATTAGTTTTAGTTTTTAGTTGTAGAGATACAGCATGGAATCAGGCCCTTTCAGCCCACCGGGTCCGCGCCGACCAGCGATCCCCGCACATTAACACTATTCTACACCCACGAGGGACAATTTTTCTTTGCATTTACCAAGCCAAAGAACCTACGTCAAGTAACCTGTATGTCTTTGGAGTGTGGGAGGAAACCGGAAATCTCAGAGAAAACCCAAGCAGGTCACGGGGAGAACGTACAAACTCTTGTACAGACAGAACTCTTGTACAGAATGTACAGACAGCACCCGTAGTCAGGATCGAACCCGGGTCTCCGGCGCTGCATTCGCTCTAAGGCAGCAACTCTACCGCTGCGCCACCGTGACGCCCCACCACCTTCTGTGGTCGACTTCTCTACCACAGAGGGTGTTGGAGACCAAAAATATTGAATGTATTTATAAAGGCCTGAAGGAATGGGTGATGTTTCGGGTCGAGACCCTTCTTCAGACTCAGTCTGAAGGAGGGTCTCGACCCGAAACGTCACCCATTCCTTCTTTCCTGAGATGCTGCCTGACCTGCTGAGTTACTCCAGCATTTTGTGAATAAATACCATTGATTTGTACCAGCATCTGCAGTTATTTCCTTACACTATAAAGACCTAATGTAGGGTCTCGACCTGAAACACCAACCTCCCTGTGCTGATTTCCTCCAGCACTTTCTTTTTTGCTCAAGTTGCAGGAGGTGCTGTTTTACAGCTCTCGTGACTTGCTGCAATGCTGACCTTGTGTGCAGTTTCTGGACAATAGACAATAGACAATAGGCAATAGGTGCAGGAGGAGGCCATTCGGCCCTTCGAGCCAGCACCGCCATTCAATGCGATCATGGCTGATCACTCTCAATCAGTACCCCGTTCCTGCCTTCTCCCCATACCCCCTCACTCCGCTATCCTTAAGAGCTCTATCTAGCTCTCTCTTGGAGTTTGCATGTACTCCCTCTGACCACCTGCGTTTCCTCTCGGCGCGGCTCCAGTTTCCACTCAAATCTGAAAGACGTTCACTATAAATTGCCCCTAGTGAGTAAAGATTCGAGTAAAGAGTGAAGAGCTGGTATAGAGTTAGAGTCATAGAGTCAGAGCGCATGGAAACAGGCCCTTCAGCCCAACTTGCCCATGCCGATCAAGGTGCCCCACCTTCTTTGGTCCCACCTGGCGCAGCGGTAGAGTTGCTGCCTTACAGCGAATGCAGCGCCGGAGACTCAGGTTCGATCCTGACTACGGGCGCCGTCTGTATGGAGTTTGTACGTTCTCCCCGTGACCTGCGTGGGATTTCTCCAAGATCTTCGGTTTCCTCCCACACTCCAAAGACGTGCAGGTTTGTAGGTTAATTGACTGGGTAAAATGTAAAAATTGTCCCTGGTGTGTGTAGGATAGTGTTAATGTGCGGGGATCGCTGGGCGGCGCGGACTTGGTGGGCCGAAAGGGCCTGTTTCTGCGCTGTAGAAACTAAATCTAAAAAATCTAAAATCTATCCCTAAGCCTTTCCTACCCATTTACCTGTACAAATCTCTTTTAATTATTATTTTAGTATCTGCCTCAACTATCCTCTCTGGCTGCTCATCCCATACACCCTACTCTTTCCAACTTAACCACATCTTTCCTAATGCAGGGTGACCAAAACTGAACACAATACTCCAAATGTGGCCTCACCGACGTCTTGCACAGCTGTAACAAAACATCCCAAATTTTATGCTATATCCTGACTGATGAAGGCTAATGTGCCAAACGCCTTCTTGACCACCCTATCTACCTGTGACACCACTTTTAAAGGATCCCTCTTGTCTACAACACTCCTCAGGGCCCTGCCATTCACTGTGAAGGTCCTGCCCTGCTTTGTTTTCACAAAATGCACACTAATCATCTTTGCTATCTACAATACCACCCACTTTAGTGTCATCTGCAAACTTACTAATCATGCCTTGTACATTCCCATCCAAATCATTGACGTAAACCACAAGCAGCAATGGGGCCAACACTGATACCTGAGGCACACCACAGGGCCCCCCCAGTCTGAAAAAACAACCTTCCACTATCACCCTCTGCTTCCTTCCATGAAGCAAATTATCTATCCAGTCAGCTAGATCCCACACGATCTAACCTTCCAGAGCAGCCTATCATGTGGAACCTGATCAAATGCCTTGCTGAAATCCATGTGGACAACTTGATGATCCGAATAGTTCCCCTCTAGGTTGTAGAGAAATAAGATATGAAATAATGAACTGGATTCTGACTGCATTCGATACGCGATTAAATTGTACGATGAGTTGAAACCCAGCAACGGACTGTTCCAGCTGCTACGGTCAGGCAAACGCCTCCGCTGTCACGCTGTGAAAACGGAGACGGAGGGACTACATTTTCTTCTGTATTAATTTTAATTTTTATGCTGTAATTGTAATTTTTTTCCACAATCCGCATGTCATTGCCACTTTCATTTCACTGCACATCTTGTATGTGTATGTGACAAATAAACTTGACTTGACTTGACTTGACTGATAAATAACATACTTGACCCAGGAAAAACCATACAAAACCTAAACAAACACTCCCAGTGGGGAATAGGCACTTAGATTTTTAGATTTAGAGATACAGCGCGGAAACAGGCCCTTCGGCCCACCGAGTCTGCGCCGCCCAGCGATCCCCGCACATTAACACTATCCTACACACACTAGGGACAATTTTTACATTTACCCAGTCAATTAACCTACATACCTGTACGTCTTTGGAGTGTGGGAGGAAACCGAAGATCTCGGAGAAAACCCACGCAGGTCTCGGGGAGAACGTACAAACTCCGTACAGACGGCGCCCATAGTCAGGATCGAACCTGAGTCTCCGGCGCTGCATTCGCTGTAAGGCAGCAACTCTACTGCTGCACCACCGTGCCGCCCCTAGTTTCCAGGACAAAACTTAGTTTTGTCCTGGAAAAAATATGAAAGATAGGCATTTATCTGCAAAGGGGAAATCAGTGTAATATTCAGAATAAGATGCCTTTGTTTTGGTCGACTCATTTAAAAATCTACTTGGTGCAGTGACTGACAGGGTGATTTTATGTAAGCCTTAAATTGTCTTTCAGTTATACCCCATTATACATTAATTACCATCAGGAGTATTCTGCCAACAGGAGGGAGCTGGGGTTAACCACTAAGTAACAGCAGCAGAATACTAAACAGTGCAAATGTCTAATACACCCAAGGTGTGCTTGTCAGGAACACTTACTGTAGCAGCTTAGTGAAGTGTATGTTTCAGTCTTGCGCCCATTGTAATGCTGCTGTTCACCATATTTTAGTTTAGAGATACAGCGCGGAAACAGGGCCTTTGGCCCGCCAGCGATCCCCGCACATTAACACTATCCTACACACACCGGGGACAATTTACACAACAACCAAGCCAATTAACCTACAAACCTGTACGCCTTACGAGTGTGGGAGGAAACCGAAGATCTCGGAGAAAACCCACGCAGGTCAAAAGGGGAGAACGTACAAACTCCGTACAGACAGCACCCGAGGTCGGGATGGAACCCGGGTCTCTGGCGCTGCAAGTTGCTGTAAGGCAGCAACTCTACCGCTGCGCCACCGTGCTGCATGTTGACTATTGAAAAGCACCATGAGGGAAAGAGGTGCCTCCATCCACCTTATGATTCTGCTCAGGAAAAGCTACCGTGCTGAATATCACCGGCCCAACTTGCTGGGCTGCTCCATGGAGAAATTGGATGGAGTTTGCTCCTCCTGTTCCAGCAAACAGGCATCAAGAGCCCAAGTGACCACCTGGCACAAACAGCACAGGGGTTCAGATAAAGCAAGGGCCTGATTTGAAAATGCCATTGGGGCTCCTGCATGTTTTCATCTAAAGTAACTATAACTCCCAGCCTGCTGAAACAATTTATTAAGATGAAACCTGTGAATTTTAAACAGACGGTTAAATGAATTAAGGATTGTAAATGTATGAATATGAGAAGCAATAGATCGGGACTATCGAACTGAGAAATGAACATTTAACAAGCACTTTTAATTAACCTTGCTTTGAGAGGAATGGATATTGAATCTACTCCACTCATTGAAGTGCAGTGAAGGGGATATGCATCTGCTGGGTGCCAATTCCTTACCTGCCAGGGTGAAAATGGGTGGACTCAAAGCTCATCACTTGGCTTACTATACGGATGCCAAAAGGATGTCAGATTCCACAGGTCAGATCACATAGAACACAGAACAGTACAGCACAAGAAAAGGCTATTCAGCCCATAATGTCTGTGCCGTACATGATGCCAAAACCAACTCCTATCTGCCTGAACATAATCCATAATCCTTCAGGGCAGCACGGTGGCGCAGTGGTAGAGCTACTACCTTACAGTGCCAGAGACCCAGGTCCGACCCTGACTACGGGCGCTGTTCTGTACGGAGTTTGTACCTTCTTCTCGTGACTTGCTTCGGTTTTCTCCGATATCTTCAGTTTCCTCCCACACTCCAAAGACGTACAGGTTTTTCAGTCAATTGGCTTGGTATACGTGTAAACTGTCCCTCGTGCGTGCAGGGCAGTGTTAATGTGCGGGGATCGCTGGTCGGTGCAGACTCGGTGGGCCGAAGAGCCTGTTTCTGCGCTGTATCTCTAAATTAAACTAAACATATATATCCATTCCCTCCATATCCATGTCTGTTAAATGCCACTATTGCATCTGCCTCAGCCAGCCCTCTTTTGCAGCTTGTTCCAGACACTCAGCACAACTCTGTGTAAAAAAAAAACCCTGCCCACACATCTCCTTGAAAAGTTGCCCGCTCACCTTAAAGCTGTTTCAATGGATCTATAAAGTCGCAAGTGGATTCCAATGTTTGCAATTTTAACACAAGCAGTGTCGCAGTGCTAATTTTTTTAGGTGCCGGTGATTTAGATTTGACCTCTCCAGTCTGTTCCATATGCGATGCCTTTGCTGGTCTACCATCCCAACACCATTTTCTTACTGTACACATGCACCCCAGAGTTTTTGATTCCATTAATATCTCGAAATCTATTGATTTCCGTTTTGAATGTGAGCACTGACTGAGCCTCCATTCCCCTCCAGGGTTAAGATCTCCAAAGATTCATCACCTTCTAAGTAAAACGAACTCACCTCATTCCAGGCCTCAATGGTCTACTCCTTGTTTTGATACTGTCACTGTTATTCCTCGACTGCTTAGCAAGAGGAAATGATCATCCCTTCTTCTCCCTGCTGCTGTCTGGCAGAAGGTACAGCAGCTTGAAAACATGCACCACCAGACTCGGGAACAGTATCTTCCCCTCTGTTATCGGGCTTCTGAATGGCCCTTCCATGAGCTAGGGTACTGTGTGATATCCCATTGGACTTTGTCTGTAGAACTGATGGGCGATAGTGCTGAGAACTATTTTCTGCACTCTGTATCTTGCCCTTTGCTCCACCTATTGTTCTTGAGTTTGATTTGATTGTGTGTATGTATGGCATATCTGATCTGTTTGGACAGCATGCAAAACAAAGCTTTTCACTGTACCTCAGCACATGTGAGAATAATAAACCTAAACCTACCCAGTTGAACATAATGAGATCACCTCTCCTGCTTCTAAACCCTAAAAAAAGAGGCCTCAGCCGCTAAACATCTCCTTATACAGCAAATTCACCGTCCCAGAAACTGTTCTGGGGAATATCTGTTGTGCTTCCTCCAAAGTAGATATATTTTTTACAGATAAATAACCCACAGCTGTACACTACATTCCAAATGCGATTTCACCAGTGCCTCATATAATCATAGTAAGTTTCGTAAAGTCCAGCATTACATTTGTGCAGGAAGGAACTGCAGATGCTGGTTTACACAGAAGATAGACAAAAAAATGCTGGAGTAACTCAGCGGGACAGGCAGCATCTCTGGAGAGAAGGAATGGGTGACGTTTCGGGTCGAGACCCTTCTTCAGACTCGACCCGTCTCGACCCGAAATATCACCCATTCCTTCTCTCCAGAGATGCTGCCTGACCTGCTGAGTTACTCCAGCATTTTTGGTTTATCTTCAGTGTAAACTGCATCTGCAGTTAGGCGGGTTTGGTGGGTTACCAGCTTCAAAGTCGTCTTGTTGAGTCTCATTGTCTGTACTCGTTCGCCCCTACCCTGCAGCTAATAGACAATAGACAATAGGCAATAGGTGCAGGAGTAGGCCATTCAGCCCTTTGAGCCAGCACCGCCATTCAAAGCGATCATGGCTGATCACTCTCAATCAGTACCCCGTTCCTGCCTTCTCCCCATACCCCCTCACTCCGCTATCCTTAAGAGCTCTATCCAGCTCTCTCTTGAAAGCATCCAACGAACTGGCCTCCACTGTCTTCTGAGGCAGAGAATTCCACACCTTCACCACTCTCTGACTGAAATAAGATCCCCCCTCATCCTTCTAAATTCCAGTGTATACAAGCCTAATTGCTCCAGCCTTTCAACATACGACAGTCCCGCCATTCCGGGAATTAACCTAGTGAACCTACGCTGCACGCCCTCAATAGCAAGAATATCCTTCCTCAAATTTGGAGACCAAAACTGCACACAGTACTCCAGGTGCGGTCTCACCAGGGCCCGGTACAACTGTAGAAGGACCTCTTTGCTCCTATACTCAACTCCTCTTGTTATGAAGGCCAACATTCCATTGGCTTTCTTCACTGCCTGCTGTACTTGCATGCTTCCTTTCAGTGACTGATGCACTAGGACACCCAGATCTCGTTGAACATCCCCTCTTCCTAACTTGACACCATTCAGATAATAATCTGCCTTTCTATTCTTACTTCCAAAGTGAATAACCTCACACTTATCTACATTAAACTGCATGTGCCATGTATCCACCCACTCACACAACCTGTCCAAGTCACCCTGCAGCCTTATTGCATCTTCCTCACAATTCACACTACCCCCCAGCTTAGTATCATCTGCAAATTTGCTAATAGTACTTTTAATCCCTTCATCTAAGTCATTAATGTATATCGTAAATAGCTGGGGTCCCAGCACCGAACCTTGCGGTACCCCACTGGTCACTGCCTGCCATTCCGAAAGGGACCCATTTATCCCCACTCTTTGCTTTCTGTCTGTCAACCAATTTTCTATCCATGTCAGTACCCTACCCCCAATACCATGTGCTCTAATTTTGCCCTCTAATCTCCACAATGGCCTGTTTCCTTTATTATCGTCACCTTTTTGCATTTCTTTCATTCATTCACTCTACAAATTCCCGGAATGGCGGGACTGTCGTATGTTGAAAGACTGGAGCGACTAGGCTTGTATACACTGGAATTTAGAAGGATGAGAGGGGATCTTATCGAAACGTATGAGATTATTAAGGGGTTGGACACGTTAGAGGCAGGAAACATGTTCCCAATGTTGGGGGAGTCCAGAACAAGGGCCCACAGTTTAAGAATAAGGGGTAGGCCATTTAGAACTGAGATGAGGAAAAACTTTTTCAGTCAGAGTTGTGAATCTGTGGAATTCTCTGCCTCAGAAGGCAGTGGAGGCCAATTCTCTGAATGCATTCAAGAGAGAGCTAGATAGAGCTCTTAAGGATAGCGGAATCAAGGGGTATGGGGAGAAGGCAGGAACGGGGTACTGATTGAGAATGATCAGCCATGATCACATTGAATGGCGGTGCTGGCTCGAAGGGTCGAATGGCCTACTCCTGCACCTATTGTCTATTGTCTACTGTCCATATCACCATCTATATCTCTCATTTCCCTTTCCGCTGAAGTCTGAAGAAGGGTCTCGACCCAAAATGTCACCTATTCCATTTCAGCAGAGATGCTGTCTGACCTGCTGAGTTCTCCAGCTTTTTGGGTCTCTCCAAGGTTCGGTGAGGGATGAGTGAAGCACATGTGAGCGGTAGGGGGGGGGGGCAGGATGGAGAGCGAAGGAGCAATTGACTGACATTTGGGAAGGTGATCGATGGATTAGGATCAAGAGAAAGATTGGTGTTGGTGGCAAATTTAAAGCAAGAGTCCAGCGGAGTGGATCGGCAAAGTGCGAGGAGAGATAATGGAGGGATATGAAGAGAGGGTCAGACTGTTGATTGGGAAGGCATGGTTTGGCAAGGATCAGGATGGGGAATGGAGCTCCAGAAGTTGGGAAGGGATGGGTAGAGAATCTGAAGGAGACCTGCAGGAAAGGGCAACTACTCCAAAGACGTACAGGTATGTAGGTTAATTGGCTGGGTAAATGTAAAAATTGTCCCTAGTGGGTGTAGGATAGTGTTAATGTACGGGGATCGCTGGGCGGCACGGACTTGGAGGGCCGAAAAGGCCTGTTTCTCGCTGTATATATATGATATGATATGATATGATATGATACTGAACTGCTACTCAGGGGTGGCACGGTGGCGCGGCGGTAGAGTTGCTGCCTTACAGCACCAGCGACCCGGATTCAAACCTGACTACGGGTGCTGTCTGTGCGGAGTTTGTACGTTCTCCCCGTGACCGGCCTGGGTTTTCTCCCAGATCATCGGCTTACACCCACACTCCAAAGACGCACAAGTTTGTAGGTTAATTGGCTTGTGAGAAATGTAAAAAAATGTCCCTGGGATGAAGGGTAATGTTAGTGGGCGGGGATCGCTGGTCGGTGCGGACTTGGTGGGCCTAAGGGCCAGTTTCCGCGCTGTATCTCTAAAACTAAAACTATAACTATACTGAACTTTGAGCAGACCTGTTCAGTCGGATCTCCTTTGAGTAGCAAAGGCAGATCTTGCAAGCTGAGTGAAGAGGGCTTCTGTGTGAGTGACCAGCCCACACAAGTGGCATTAGTGCATGTGCGTGATGTTGGTACCACCCTGCATGTGCTGGGTTACCTGTGTGTGTTGTGTCAGACGTACAGAGGTTCTGGATGGAACAACGACTACTTTGGGCCTGGGCCTGTACTCGCTGGGGTTTTGAAGGATGAGGGGGGACCTCGTTGAAACTTACCGAATAGTGAAAGGCCTGGATAGAGTAAATGTGGACAGGATGTTTCTACTAGTGGGAGAGTCTAGGACCTGAGGTCATAGCCTCAAAATTAAAGGACATTCTTTCAGAAAGTCCAAAGTCTAAGAATAAAGGGGAGGCCATTTAAAACTGAGGTGAGAAAAAAACTTTTTCACCCAGAGAGTTATGAATTTGTGGAATTCTCTTCCACAGAAGGCAGTGGAGGCCAAATCACTGGATGAATTTAAAAGAGAGTTGGATAGAGCTCTCGGGGCTAGTGGAATCAAAGGATATGGGGAGAAGGCAGGCACGGGTTACAGATTGTGGATGATCAGCCATGATCACAATGAATGGCGGTGCTGGCTCAAAGGGCCAAATGGCCTCCTCCTGCACCTATATTCTATGTTACTTTCCTTTAATATTGTTATCTTTTGAAATTGGAAATGACGCAACTAATCTACTTTGGTTCATTTTGTGCATGTGTTTCATCCTCTCCCTGTGACCCTATAGGCTTCGTCCTGGTGCTCTGGTTTCCTCACACCCCCCAAAGATACGCGGGTTGGTGGGCTAATATGCCATCGTCAGTTGCCCCTAATGTGTGTGTGTGAGAAGAGGCAATGTGGCAAGAATAAAATATCATCAGAGCAAGACTCCAAATCAAATGGGAGCTGGAAATGGGCCTGGTCTGGCCAACTGTCCTGTTTCTGTGCTGCATGACCTTGTCTTCATCTAATGAGAATTTATTTAGCAAAATAAGTCGCGGAAGTCATTGTTAAATATTATTGAATTTGGTGCACTTAATAAAAATATTGCCGTTAGATTAATTGCAGTTTCTCTCAGTAAGATGCACTGGTATGGAAACATTGGGATGTAAACGCAGGAGTAGGCCATTCGGCCCTTCGGGCCAGTACCGCCATTCAATATGATCATGGCTGATCATCTAAAATCAGTACCCCGTTCCTCCTTTTTCCCCATGTCCCTTGATTCCTTTAGCGCCAAGAGCTAAATCTAACTCTCTCGTGAAATCTGGTAGGAATGATTAACTTGACCGTATTAATCCTCATAAGAACAATCTACAATTTTGGCAGATGTTTGAATTGTCCCAGAGTGAATGGATAATTTGGGATGGCACGGTAGCGCAGCGGTAGAGTTGCTGCTTTACAGCGAATGCAGCGCCGGAGACTCAGGTTCGATCCTGACTACGGGTGCTGCACTGTACGGAGTTTGTACGTTCTCCCCGTGACCTGCGTGGGTTTTCTCCGAGATCTTCGGTTTCCTCCCACACTCCAAAGACGTACAGGTATGTAGGTTAATTGGCTGGGTAAATGTAAAAATTGTCCCTAGTGGGTGTAGGATAGTGTTAATGTGCGGGGATCGCTGGGCGGCACGGACTTGGAGGGCCGAAAAGGCCTGTTTCCGGCTGTATATATATGATAAATGATATGATAAGAACCAAGTGAATAACACCCATTTCTCACAGAAACCTTTTCTGCGGCACACGTGTGTGGCTGCATAACAGTGCAACTTGTCTTTCATGCTTGTTCATTAAGATGTATTTACTGCCATGACATTCTCTGTCTTACTTTGTTTTTTTCTAATAGTGATACGTGCATTAGTCACTCGTAAAAGGCTGGTTTCTTTCAACGACCTGGAACCTTACATCCAGTATGCAGTGAAACAAGAAAAGGTAAAGAAAGTTTTTTGTTTTAAAATTGCAAGTAGTGTTAAAGCTCTGAAATAACAAACACCGTCAGACACTGATAGTAAAGACACAACTTTATTACACTAGCGGGAGTGGGAGAGGCACTCCGAGTATGGTCACGTACTTGCCGGCTCCTCGTGGTCACACTCCATTATTTTTGTGCACCGGCAGTATACTTACACATGAGTAGTCATGGGTCCAGCTAATCACACAAGCAGCACATTTCTGCACTGGTTCTTCTTGTCTAGAACTTCTTGTTCTCTGCAGTACTACTCAGTATCCTGGTCCTTCTACAGTTGTACCGGGCCCTGGTGAGACCGCACCTGGAGTACTGTGTGCAGTTTTGGTCTCCAAATTTGAGGAAGGATATTCTTGCTATTGAGGGCGTGTAGCGTAGGTTCACTAGGTTGATTCCCGGAAGGGCGGGACTGTCGTATGTTGAAAGGCTGGAGCAATTAGGCTTGTATACACTGGAATTTAGAAGGATGAGGGGGGATCTTATTGAAACATATAAGATAATTAGGGGATTGGACACATTAGAGGCAGGAAACATGTTCCCAATGTTGGGGGAGTCCAGAACAAGGGGCCACAGTTTAAGAATAAGGGGTAGGCCATTTAGAACGGAGATGAGGAAGAACTTTTTCAGTCAGAGAGTGGTGAAGGTGTGGAATTCTCTGCCTCAGAAGGCAGTGGAGGCCAGTTCATTGGATGCTTTCAAGAGAGAGCTGGATAGAGCTCTTAAGGATAGCGGAGTCAGGGGGTATGGGGAGAAGGCAGGAACGGGGTACTGATTGAGAGTGATCAGCCATGATCGCATTGAATGGCGGTGCTGGCTCGAAGGGCTGAATGGCCTACTCCTGCACCTATTGTCTATTGTCTATTGTCTACTCAGTATCGGGTCTTTCTTCTTTAGTCACAACACCTTCTGCAGTTATGCAAAACAACCTGTTACACTTTAGCTAGCAATTCTAAGTAAGAATTCCCGTTTCCCGGGAAATGATCTGCTTGAACTCGGCCACAGTTTGGTCGAGATAGGCCCGAACATTGTTGGGAGGAGCCAGGGTTACTGTCTGCAGGCTCAACACTTGCAACATGCAATCTGTCCACATTAACTCTTAAACCCCCATCCTCCTCTACATTCCCTCCTTTTATCATAACATGATAACCTCATTCAGAATCCCCTTGAGGTACAGAGTGGTCGGAGACATTGTATAATAAGGATTCCAGCAACGATCAGCATGAAGATAGATCCATAATGTCATATTGATCTCCAGAATCCACCGAACCAACTAAAAGGCCACCAACTCCTTCCAGCATCTGACTCCCAATTCTCCTGATCTTATGTCGTACAAATCTTAATACCGTCAGAGTTTGCAGATTTCAAAACAAGGCAGACTACTGTGACTGTGCTTGTGAAGTCTCCGATCACCTGTCAGCTCACTCCTGGGAGAGGTGCTGCTGACTGAACGTGTTCTGTTGTAGAGGGTGAGCAGTAGACAGAGTAATATGTGCTCGAAGGTATTCATTCACAAAATGCTGGAGTGACTCAGCAGGTCAGGCAGCATCTCAGGAGAGAAGGAATGGGTGACGTTTCGGGTCGAGACCCTTCTTCAGACCGATGTCAGGGGGGGCGGGACAAAGGAAGGATATAGGTGGAGACAGGAAGACAGAGGGAGATCTGGGAAGGGGGAGGGGAAGAGAGGGACAGAGGAACTATCTAAAGTTGGAGAAGTCGATGTTCATACCGCTGGGCTGCAAACTGCCCAGGCGAAATATGAGGTGCTGTTCCTCCAATTTCCGGTGGGCCTCACTGTGGCACTGGAGGAGGCCCATGACAGAAAGGTCAGACTGGGAATGGGAGGGGGAGTTGAAGTGCTCGGCCACCGGGAGATCAGATTGGTTAACGCGGACCGAGCGCAGGTGTTGAGTGAAACGATCGCCGAGCCTGCGCTTGGTTTCACCGATGTAAATAAGTTGACATCTGGAGCAGCGGATGCAATAGATGAGGTTGGAGGAGGTGCAGGTGAACCTCTGCCTCACCTGGAAAGACTGTTTGGGTCCTTGGATGGAGTTGAGGGGGGAGGTAAAGGGACAGGTGTTGCATCTCGTGCGAGAGTGAGTGAGTGTCCGAGACTGTGACTGGACCCTTCTTTATGTCTGAGGCTGTTGTTGAGTTGCAAAGGTGGGGCAAGCTGTCACTACCTGCCCCATTATCTTAGTTGTTGGAACCATGGTGGCACTGCATCTCACTGGAGCAGTGACCAGCTTTGCCACGAGCTGTTGGCCTTGAGAAAATCTGCAATCCCTCACCTTGGACAAGATGAAGTTGCTCGTGGATTTTGTGCAGCTCTTCGTGCTGCCGCTGAATATTTGCTTCCAGCACGCGTGTCTCTGTTCGAACTGTTCCTTCAGGTGTTGCACAGCTCCGAGCTGCACTGAGAACTTGCTGCTCAGTGATGCTGTTCTCTGCAACGTTACCTCACGATCAGTTCAGGTTTGTCGTGGAGGTGTGCTCACATCAGTCTGCTGTTTGGAGAGTGTTGAGGTTGCATCAGATATTGCAGGCGGTGACGAAGATTTCCTCAAACTCCCAGTAGAGGCGGATGTCGTATGTTTGCAGTCATATCGCTCCAACGCCTCCTCCAGACTGTCTGTGTTCAGCTTGGTGTCAGAATCCTTATCGGCCATCATTTCTGATGGGATTTCTTCCACGCCGAGTTCCCTTCTTCTCTCTGCACGTACTTCTGCACAGCTCTGGAGATATGTGGGCCGCCAAATTGGCTATGTTGGAGGGTTCATCAGGGATGTAGGTGCAGCATTCTTGCCCTATTGTGGTACCGGTTCCCCCTTTTTCGGCCAAAATCAAGTCCACTGCCATGCGGTTCTGCAAGGCCATGGTGCGGAGTGCAACCAGCTCGGACGTCACAGAGCAGAGGGCATTCTGGGTATCCATAATGGGCATCCGCGGTTCCATTAGCCGTATCTCCACAGCCAATGCCACGTTGATCAGGTCCCGTGAGGTGCGCGCTGTCCCATAGTTTGGACCGTAAGGGGGAGGATAACACAGTCAGTTGTGGCACCATACACATGTGGGGGACCACATAGGCCTGATAACAACACCCAAGCCATGGTTTGGACCTTCCCCACCATCCCATTTCACCAGGTGGCATGCCCTGGTAACCAAGCACAAGCCCACGAATCACACAGCAAACCAAATAAGTTCCATGAAGGGGTGTGGGAGGGTCTGCATCCGTCATGGTGTCACAGGAGTTGTTTCCCAGCAACACCCCGCTTCCCTTCGCTAGCCTTCGAGCGGCGGCTGTACGTGACGCGGTGAGAGTGCGGGCCGTTGCTCAGGGAAATGGGGGCTGTGTCTCCGTTGCACAGTGTCGCTGCTGTGGCTGGAGCGGAGGATATCTCTATCCACAGAGCCAGTGCTCCTGTCCTTGTTTACGTCGGAGTCGGACCTCTCCTCCCACTGCAGTGGGGCCTCGGCATCGGAGTAGGGAATGGGAATCCGGTTTTCCAATTCCCTGTTGTCCACAGTGGCCGACAATTCGGTCTCTTGCGACGGGGACACGATGGTCTCAAAGTCACTGCCTTCCCCGCTTTTCATTCCCATCACCATTCCCTCCCAAAGTGCAGGACGACTGTTGCTGGTGCTGCAACAGTGACAGGTTCTTCAGTCTCTCTGTGCTCTCCTCCAAAATGGCTTCCACAGGCTCCTGCAGACTCACAGCTGCCTTCTTGATTGCCTGAGTCTCCGGCAGCTTTTTGATGCAGGCGCCTAAGCCCTTGGGTCCTTGGTGATTGTTCTGGCAACGACCGAATGGTGTTGGCACGCTAGTCCAGTAGATGCCAGAGCTGTGATCCGGTGAACGGTGCCTGATTATCCCGCGTGTCCAAGCTGTCAACAAATATCTTGTTACTCCTGAAGAATCCTTCAGCCTTCAGTGTTTTGCTGGGCACATGGAGCAGCCACAGATCATTGCAACAACGCTCCAGCACGATGCGCCCGTGTTCAGCAGAGAGTCCCGTTGCCCGGGAAACGATCTGCTTGAACTCGGCCACAGTTTGGTCGAGATAGGCCCGGACATTGTTGGGAGGAGCCAGGGTTTCTGTCTTCAGGAAAACCACGTGCACCCTCACCATCACTTACCCCCGACTTGTACAGTTGAAAGTTCTGCTCCGGTCACCTGGTCTCCGGCAGCAAGTCAAACATGCAAGATGACTCAACTCCACCCAGCAGCATCCCCACAGGGGCCTCCTCTTCCCCCTCGTACCAACGCTCCAGGTAATCGCGAAACTCATCGAGCTTGACCAGCTGGCAGCAGTCGAGCGGGCAGATACTCAAATCCCCTCGCTATGAATGCCAACATACCATTCGCTTTCTTCACTGCCTGCTGCACCTGCTGTACCACGACACCCAGGTCACGTTGCATCTCCCCTTCTCCTAATCGGCCACCATTCAGGTAATAGTCTGCTTTCCTGTTCTTGCCACCAAAGTGGATAACCTCACATTTATCCACATTATACTGCATCTGCCATGCATTTGCCCACTCACCTAACCTATCCAAGTCACGTTGCAGCCTCCTAGCATCCTCCTCACAGCTAACATCTCCACAGCTTCCCGTAACGTTCCGTCCTTGTGGGCCTCCAGTTTGTTCTCCATCATTGTCGGTCTCATGGGGTGAATGTAGAACAGCTTGATCTTGCAGTTATTGCCTTCAATTTCCTTCTGCATTTTTTTTCTTGCTCTTCTGATTCCTTCTCCTTTTGGACCAGGTGGTCAATATGCTTTGGAAAATCCTGCACCGTCAAGAACTCTGCATTCTTCGCGGACTCCTTTTGTCTGTAAATTAACATGTAGGCGATGGTTGAACGAGCAAAGGCGATGGAGTAACAGCCTCTGGTCACCGGAGAACTGCCGTATGTTTTCCTAATATCATCTTGAGTAATCCTGCTCACATGTTGATCATTGAAACCAAAGAGAATAGACCACTCTACCCTAAAAACCGTAGTATGTCACGGCGCCATTTTAGATTTAGATTTTAGATTTAGATTCTACAGCGCGGAAACAGGCCCTTTCGGCCCACCAAGTCCGCGCCGCCCATTGATCCCCGCACATTAACACTATCCTACACACACCAGGGACAACTTTTACATTTACCCAGTCAATTAACCTACAAACCTGTACGTCTTTGGAGTGTGGGAGGAAACCGAAGATCTCGGAGAAAACCCACGCAGGTCACAGGGAGAACGTACAAACTCCATACAGACGGCGCCCGTAGTCAGGATCGAACCTGAGTCTCCGGTGCTGCATTCGCTGTAAGGCAGCAACTCTACCGCTGCGCCACCGTGCCACCGTGCCGCCCATTTTAGTAGGCAGAAACTTGCCTACTTTTAATAAACTTAAAAGAAAAATAACAAAAATCTGTGAGTTGATAGATGAGATATATTCTGCATTTTTATGGTATCATCACACATACTGTTCCCCCACAACACTGATTACACTGTGAGAGGCCTAGCGAACGGCGGGTTTTGCCTACTAAAATGGCGGACGTTACGCTCCTTTGCGTACTACACTTCGGTGTAGGCGATTTCAACAGAGTGGTTCATCTTGCTCCTCTAGTATCTTTGATTGAAACTATACCACTGTCCGTCACTGAATGATTTTATACAGGTGTAGTATTGTTCGCCAGCAGCGCTCCCTGAATGAACCATTACCGAAAAGAGTTCGTAGATCCAACCATTCTTTCCGTTCCCTGCCTTGGATGTCTTATCACTGGTACTGTTGTTGTCCAGGCAGATCCCTTCATCCACAACATCTTCAGGAGTGTTAGTCATCGCCCTTTGTGTTTCACGAACCTGGGACTGATGGTGCGTTGGTTAGTTGCTGCACACAAGTTATTAGTTCATCACTGAGAGCATGTCGGTGGAAGCCAACCTCTACACTACAGTGTGCTCCCCGAGGAGTCTGTAATGGCCGCCCGTACACAACCTCTGCAGGTGTCAGCACTATATGGGGTCACCCTCATCTCAAAGAGAGCCAACAGGAGTACCTTTAACCAATTCAGTCCAGTCTCCTCCATCAGCTTTGTTGGTTAAGTCTTCAGGGTCCCATTTGGCCTTTCAACCAGCTTGTGGATGGGGGACACAATGGAATTGTTGGCTAATGCCAAAATGTTGGCAGACCTCTCCATTTATCTTTGCTATAAAATGGGGACCATTGTCGGAGGTGATAGTTGCAGGCAATCCGAACCGGGGAATAATTTCCCTCAGAATGATTCTCACCGTTGTTTCGGCTGTAGCGTTTACAGTCGGCAGAGCTTCTATCCATCGGCGAAATAAATCCACAATTACCAAACAATACTTATAGCGCTGTACCCGCGGTAGGTCTATAAAATCTATGTTTTAGACAGAGGTTCACCTGAACCTCCTCCAACCTCATCTATTGCATCCGCTTCTCTAGATGTCAACTTATTTACATCGGCGAAACCAAGCGCAGGCTCGGCGATCGCTTCGCTCAACACCCGCGCTCGGTCCGCATTGGCCAAACTGATCTCCCGGTGGCCGAGCACTTCAACTCCCCCTCCCATTCCCAGTCTGACCTTTCTGTCATGGGCCTCCTGCAGTGCCATAGTGAGGCCCACTGGAAATTGGAGGAACAGCACCTTATATTTCGCCTGGGCAGCTTGCAGCCCAACGGTATGAACATTGACTTCTCCAACTTTAGATAGTTCCTCTGTCCCTCTCTTCCCCTCCTCCTTCCCAGATCTCCCTCTATCTTCCTGTCTCCACCTATATCCTTCCTTTGTCCCGCCCCCCTGACATCAGTCTGGAGAAGGGTCTCGACCCGAAACGTCACCCGTTCCTTCTCTCCTGAGATGCTGCCTGACCTGCTGAGTTACTCCAGCATTTTGTGAAATAAATACCTTCGATCTGTACCAGCATCTGCAGTTATTTTCGGATAAAATCTATGTGTGTACACTCAAAGGGTCTGCCGGGCATTTGGCGTCAATCCCTTTGGGCATTTTAACACCTTCCCTGGGAATTCATGTTTCGTTTACAAATTCACATTCAGAAGCTTGTTTCAACGCTTCCTGGCGGATCTTCGGATGCCACCAGGTTTCTTTCGCCATTCTCACCGTTCCCTCCTTTCCAGCGTGGGTTAGCGAATGGATGTAATTGAGGAGGACAGGCAGGAAGGCGGCAGGTACACAAACTTGTCCAAGATCGGCGCGGGAATCCAGGCCACACCCACCTCGTTTCCATAAATCATAGGCGTCCCTCTGCATGGCCCTAACCTCTCCCGTATCTGGCAAGGGAGGCCGTTCTATTCACGAGGATCTGTGGGGCCAACGGGGATCCTGAGGGGGGCGGGGGGGGGGAGTCTGTGCGGCTGTCTGTGGTGTGGTGTCGGCGAAGGCATTGCCCTGGGAGACCGGATCGGAGGCGCCAGTATGGGGGCGGGAAGGGCGGGGTCCTGCAACCTTGCGGATGCTAGCCATGCCTCCTGCCGCTGGGCTGCCCTGGGCTTTGGGTATGGGGGCAACAGGGTCTGAAGAAGGGTCTCGACCCCGAAACGTCACCCATTTCTTCTCTCCTGGGATGCTGCCTGACCCGCTGAGTTACTCCAGCATTTTGTGTCGACATGCGATTTAAACCAGCATCTGCAGTTTTTTTTCCTACCGTTCTAGGTCGTGTTCCTCCTCTTCTTCGTCTATGAACAGGGTCACTATGCCAGATAAGGGTTTTCTCGTTTTGGCGCCTGTTATTTTGTTACCAATTGTCGCTTAATTTTGCGACTCAATCAGACCTTTTTCTTTTGTTTATCATGCCAATTCCATTCTGCTTGTAACTCTATTCTTACTGTACACAGATCTCACTCTCTGCGGCCTCTTCCCAGAGACTGGTTTCAAGTAGTCTCAATGTCCGACTATTATTATCTTACTTTACACAGATCTCACTCTCCGCGGTTTCTTCCCAGAGACTTTACACCCAGTATGCAGTGAAACAAGAAAAGGTAAAGAACCTTTATTTTTTTAAATCGCAAGTAGAAGGGGGGTTTTGGTACGAAATAAAAGCAGAAAATATTGGTTTGCCGGTCTACAATTTGAAAACGTTAAAGGAAAAGTTCGTATTTTGGTCAGTTGCTTCCTAAATCTGTGCCCATTTAGCTTGGAATTCTATGTTGAAATCTCTTCACGTTTCCAAGCCTGGCATATCACTGCAACAACTCTTGTTCAAATAATTGATAACTTTGCGTTCAGGAATGGTGACAGAGGTTAACCGTCCTCTGACCTTTTTTTGGACTCGGTTCAGATTTTGATGTTGTTGAACTCGTTATTTCCTGCACATCACAATTATCATCTGAGATAGACCCAAAAAGCTGGAGTAACTCAGCGCGGGACAGGCAGCATCTCTGGAGAGAAGGAATGGGTGTTGCTTCGGGTCGAGACCTTTCTTCAGACTTCTGCCCTCTCTCTAGAGATGCTGCCTGTCCTGCTGACTTACTCCAGCTTTTTGTGCCTTCCCTCCAGAGATGCTGCCTGGCCCACTGAGTTACTCCAGCTTTTTGTGCCTTCCCTCCAGAGATGCTGCCTGGCCCACTGAGTTACTCTAGCTTTTTGTGTCTCTCCCTTCTCTCCAGAGATGCTGCCTGGCCCACTGAGTTACTCCAGCTTTTTGTGTCTCTCCCTTCTCTCCAGAGATGCTGCCTGGCCCACTGAGTTACTCCAGCTTTTTGTGTCTCTCCCTTCTCTCCAGAGATGCTGCCTGTCCCGCTGAGTAACTCCGGCTTTTTGTGTCTATCTTCGGTTTAAACCAGCATCTGCCGTTCCTTCCTACACAGCGATCATCTAGCTTGTTGGGCAACACTAACCTGACTGTATCCTTCTCTATCCATCTCTTCCTGGCTTCGGGGCAACACAAGGGTTTATTCCTGAGATGCTACACCACAGCAGGGTGCAATTTAAAAATGCAGCCTCAGCTTCCACGTGGTAATTTTCCGATTTCTTCACTACCTTGCTTGACTACTCCACTGTCCACTACTCCACTACTCCACTGTCTCCAAATGGTCTGTCTCCTTGCTTGACAAAGGGAGGTTTTCCGCAGTTAAACACCGAATCTCCACAGCCATCACCTATGGTTCCTGTCACATACCTCTTAGCAAGACCAATCCTTTGGCAGCTCTCCATGAGGTCACAAGGTCATAAACGATAAGAGTAGAATTAGGCCATTCGGCCCATCAAGTCTACTCCATCAAGATTATTATGGGATTGGACACATTAGAGGCAGGAAACATGTTGGGGGAGTCCAGAACCCCAGGGGCAACAGTTTAAGAATAAGGGGTAGGCGATTTAGAACGGAGATGAGGAAAAATGTTTTCAGTCAGAAAGTTGTAAGTCTGTGGAATTCTCTGCCTCAGAAGGCAGTGGAGGCCAATTCTCTGGATGCTTTCAAGAGAGAGCTAGATAGAGCTCTTAAAGATAGCGGAGTCAGGGGGTATGGGGAGAAGGCAGGAACGGGGTACTGATTGTAAACGATCAGCCATGATCACATTGAATGGCGGTGCTGGCTCGAAGGGCCGAATGGCCTCCTCCTGCACCTATTGTCTATTGTCTACTCCGCCATTCAATCATGGCTGATCTATCTCTCCGTCCTAGCCCCATTCTCCTGCCTTCTTCTCATAACCTCCCTGTACAAATCAAGAATCTATCTATCTCTGCCTTAAATACATCCACTGACTTGGCCTCCACAGCCTTCTGTGGCAAAGAATTCCACAGATTCACCACCCTCTGACTAGAGAAATTCCTCCTCATCTCCTTCCTAAAGGAACGTCCTTTAATTCCTTTAGAGGCTGTGACCTCTAGTCATAGACTCTCCCACTAGTGGAAACATCCTCTCCACGTCCACTCTATCCAAGCCTGTCACTATTCTGTATCTTTTAATGAGGTCCCCCTCATTCTTCTAAACTCCAGCGATTACAGGCAGAGTGCCGACAATGTTAAACCAGATTCTTCACCGTTAAGTCTGTATTTGGACCCAAGACGAGCCTCAGTGCACACATCTGTGCAGTTACTCTGCCATAACACCTACCTCAGTACATCTGCCGATGAAACCAACTCATGCTTTTGTTTCTGCTGCCCCCCTCATACTTCAGTGGCTTCTGACCAAGTCCCCGAATCCACCTTCAGCAAAGTCAAGGTAATTCAAAACTTTGCTGCCCACGATGGAACTTGTACTAGATATCATTCACTCTTCATTCTGTGCTCATTGGCGATACAGAGGCCATCGATTATGCAAAGTCTTGATTTCAATGTTCTTATTCTTGTTCCAAATCCCTTCATTAATCTCTGTAATTCCTTCCAGATGACTATCCTCCAAGATAGCAGTAACCCTGATTATAATTGTTCTACCACCGACAACTGTTTCCAACCATAAGATCTTACATTCCAGAATCATTTCCCAGGCACACCACTTCTCTTTCCCCAATGAAGCTTCAAATTTTGTTTACTAATAATACATACGGGCGGCACGGTGGCACAGCGGTAGAGTTGCTGCCTTACAGCTCTTTTGGCGCCAGAGAACCGGGTTTGATCCCGATTACAGGTGCTGTCTGTACGGAGTTTGTACGTTCTCCCTGTGAGCGCATTGGTTTTCTCTGTGATCTTCGATTTCCTCCCACAATCCAAAGACGTACAAGTTTGTAGGTTAATTGGCTTGGGATAAGTGTAAATTGTCCCTAGTGTGTGTAGGATAGTGTTAATACGCAGGGATCGCTGGTCAGCACGGACTCGGTGGGCCAAAGGGCCTGTTTTCACGTTGGATCTCTAAACTAAACTAAACTGAATGCTCCTGTTTTTTTAATTGCATTAAAGGCACTGTATAAATATAGCTAAGAGATGATGCTGTCTTTTTCTTTTAGACGTTTATTCCTTTGATCTTTTGCCATTCACTGATATAGACAATAGACAATAGACAATAGGTGCAGGAGGAGGCCATTTGGCCCTTCGAGCCAGCACCGCCCTTCAATGTGATCATGGCTGATCATTCTCAATCAGTACCCCGTTCCAGCCTTCTCCCCGTACCCCCTGACTCCGCTACCCTTAAGAGCTCTATCTAGCTCACTCTTGAATGCATTCAGAGAATTGGCCTCCACTGCCTTCTGAGGCAGAGAATTCCACAGATTCACAACTCTCTGACTGAAAAGGTTTTTCCTCATCTCTGTTCTAAATGGCCTACCCCATATTCTTATAGAAAGCGTAATGCAGCATTTTAAATGTCACTGAGCTGGTGTTTTATGTTTCCCGATGTGCATATCATATCATATCATATCATATATATACAGCCGGAAACAGGCCTTTTCGGCCCTCCAAGTCCGTGCCGCCCAACGATCCCCGTACATTAACACTATCCTACACCCACTAGGGACAATTTTTACATTTACCCAGCCAATTAACCTAAATACCTGTACGTCTTTGGAGTATGCAGATAAATGTTTCATTGAGGTCTCAGGTTGCACCTAGGAGGTCAGGAAAGTGAGAAGGGCAATTGTCAGAAGGTTGTTTGGGGCTTGGTGGTCTAGGTGAGTAGGTTGGAATTCAGAGGATCAGGCTGGTGAAGGAGGTTTGATTATCAGTGGAGAAGAATGGGGCTAGTGAGTGGGACGATCATCAGACAGACACACTTGGGGGGGTGGGATGTGCAGCCATCAGTGAACTGGCGGTTGGCTCAGGAATGACAGACACAAAAAGCTGGAGTAAATCAGTGGGTCAAACAGCATCACTGGAGAAAAGGAATAGGCGACCTTTTGGGTCGAGACCCTTCTTCAGTCTCTTTAACGGAGATAGAGTTCGGGGATTGGGCCAGTGTACGCCTGAAACAGGGAAATGCTCAACGTAACCTACAAAGATATGGCTGGGGCCCATGCGAGTGCCTATAGCTACGCCTTGGATTTGGATGGAGTGGGATGAGTCAAAGGAGAGTGAGGACCAGCTCCGCTAGGCAGTGGAGAGTGTTGGTTGATGAATGATTTGACCATCTGAGGGTAATGACCAGGCAGTGGGAGAAGAGGAGTCAATGGGGCAGTACAGGACCTGGAAAAAGGAGACTGGAAATAATGCTTTTGGATAATTGGGTGATGTTATCCAGCAGGATAAGGGCCATGAGGATGAGAGACAGTTGGTACCATTGGCCCACGGGCAGTTATTTGAAGTTGGGGCCAGACGCACTTAGACTGGGTGTAAATTGGGAACCTGGGTTTCCTGATTCGTGTCTTCGTCTAGCACAGCACTGCACAAATACGGACGTACAGAGAGAGAGTGAGAGAGAGAGAGAGAGAAAAAGAAAAAAACCATGTTTGTTTCTGGGGCAACGTGCACTAATTTCCTGCTGCAAAGCTCTTCGTGGGGTCTTCCACTGGAAATGGTATTCCATTGGATAAACAAATGATACTGAAAATGTGTCAAATTATAAGCGCCCACCCAAACCTCTGGAGTGACTGTAAAATTATCCAAAACTACCTATTACATGTTGAACATTGATGTTCTGACTTATGGATGTCCTCTCTCATCAGGACCAAATTACGGGAGCTCAGTTGAAATTCCATGAGTGGCCACAGGTGGCATTGCGGGACAATAGACAATAGACAATAGGTGCAGGAGTATGCTATTCGGCCCTTCGAGCCAGCACCGCCATTCAATGTGATCATGGCTGATCATCCACAATCAGTACCCCGTTCCTGCCTTCTCCCCATACCCCCCTGAGTCCGCTATCTTTAAGAGCTCTATCTAACTCTCTCTTGAAAGCATCCAGAGAATTGGCCTCCACTGCCTTCTGAGGCAGAGAATTCCACAGATTCACAACTCTGACTAAAAATGTTTTTCCTCATCTCCGTTCTAAATGGCCTCCCCCTTATTCTTAAACTGCGGCTTCTCAGGCAGAGAATTCCACAGATTCACAACTCTCTGGGTGAAAAAGTTTTTCCTCATCTCCGTTCTAAATGGCCTGCCCCTTATTCTTAAACTGCGGCCCCTCCATCATGAAAGAGCTATTTGCTTACATCTAAACATTGAGACCCCTCCTTGGCCTGGTCTAACTCTGTCTCTGCCGGCTCAATGCTCAACCCCCACCCACCACCGCCGCTGCCTCCTCCTTCCCCCCCCCCCCCCCCCCCGGAGTGTCGCCCCGCCTTGGAGCGACAGCAGGTGAGAGGGGAGGGAGGCAGCCCCATGGTGAGGGAGCGCTGTCCCCAGTGGCTGCAACGTGAACCGCAACGACGGCCGTGTCACTGGACCATGCGCTGGGGAGCACCTTGCGAGTCGGGAATGGGGTCGGAACATCAGGGGAGACGGTGGAAGCCGGGGATGGATGGGCACGTCCTTCCGCTCACATTGAGTTTACATGTGATATTGGTTTTATTTAAGTTTCTGGCCCTCCATGGTGCTTTGGAGGCACTGGAGGGGTGTCACTGGTCGGCCAGGGGGAGTATTGTCGTTTCATTGTCATGTGACCTCTGTTATCCGGAAAAACGGATAATCCACAAGTGCTTTGGAACCGAGGATGCCGGAAAATCGGTGTTCAACCTGTGACACATTTCACTCTTCCCAAAAATAATTTTCAATCGCAAATTAAGAAATAAAGAGTGAATGAATTTCTAAGCCACTGTACTTACTGGATTCCCTGGAATTATGCACTTTCTTTTCATTTTATGTTTCTCGTACGCTTATTTCAAATAGTATTTTTAAATCATTAAAGATGCTTGGTTATAAGTGGTTCCCTCGGTGCTGCATGAAAATAGGTAATTTGCATTTTCTAATGCTTACCATTTGATTGTACATGCGTAATTTTAACCTGTGCTGAATAGTTTTTTTTTTGTTTTTGTTGAAAGCATTTGCTATTAAAATCAGAGTAATATGTTAAACTATTTAACCTAGCCTGATAAGGAAACAAAAACTGCAGATGCTGTTTAAATCAAAGGTAGACACAAAATGCTGGAGTAACTCCGTCTGAAGAAGGGTCTAGACCCGAAACGTCACCCATTCCTTCTCTCCCAAGATGCTGCCTGACCCGCTGAGTTACTCCAACATTTTGTGTCTAGCCTGATGAGGAAATCAAAGTTAAACATAGAGTGATAGAGTGATAGAGTGATACAGTGTGGAAACAGGCCCTTCGGCCCAACTTTCCCACACCAGCCAACATGTCCCAGCTACACTAGTCCCACCTGCCCGCATTTGGTCCATATCCCTCCAAACCTGTCCTATCCATTTACCTGTTTAACTGTTTCTTAAACGTTGCGATAGTCCCTGCCTCAACTACCTCCTCTGGCAGCTTGTTCCTTGCACCCACCACCCTTTGTGTGAAAAAGTTACCCCTCAGATTCTTATTAAATATTCTCCCCTGCACCTTAGACCAATGTCTTCTGGTCCTTGATTCACCTACTTTGGGCAAGAAAATGTGTGCATCTGCCCGATCTATTCCTCTCATGATTTTATACACCTTTATAAGGTCACTGCTCATCCTCCTGCGCTCCAATGGAGTCCCAGCCTACTCAACCCAAGATTATGTAAACATCTGAGTAACTTACTTAAAAGATCCTTCTAACTTTTAAATGTTTTTTTTTTATCCCTCAAACAAAGGAATGGACATCACTCCTTGGGCCCATAGGTGTGGCAAGGGTATTTTGTTTGATTTAATGATGGGTGTAAAAACTACTATGACACAATTGATTGTATGGACACTAGGAACATCTGAAGAGTTTTTGCACCGTTTTTGATTTGTATGTATTTTTTTATTCTGAATAAAGCTTATTTTTGGATCTAAAGAAAGTTATTTTGTGTGTGGCTGCACCAAGATGTGTCTGGAGCCAAGGCACATGGGCACCAAGTGTCATGGCCTGTTGAGGCCATGTCCCAGGTCTTGCAAAGGATGGACACCCAGCCGGCTGGACTTTGCTGCACCACCGATCCTTTGTGGAAAGGTCCTTCCAGACCAATATCTTTGAGCACAAGTCCATCGGGCAGTGGTCAGGATGGAACCAGCTTCAGGACAAGGACTAGGACTAGATCCAATGGAGATAAGGCACAAAACGCTGGAGTAACTCAGCGGGTCAGGCAGCATCTCGGTAGAGAAGGAATGGGTGATGTTTCGGGTCGAGACCCTTCTTCAGACTGATGTCAGGGGAGGGGGGGACAAAGATAGGATGTAGTAGGAGACAGGAAGACTAGTGGGAGAACTGGGGTGGGGCAGGGGAAAGAGAGTAAGATTGTAATGGTACGGGAAGGATCTGACTAGGAGGGCCCTTCACACCAAGCAAAGTCTAGGTGCTTGTTGGTTAGTTCTGGTGATGAGGCATTTCCCCAAATAAAGTGGTCAGTCTGCTCAGGGTAGCTCTCCATTGGATCTGTAGGATGTTTTACAAGCCCTCCTAGTCGTATCCTTCCTGTACCATCAGAATTGTACCAATGCACACTGCTCTTGGGATGTCTGCAATGGCGAGGAGATGGTTGCCCACCTCTTTGTGGAGTGCGGACTTGCTAAGAGGGTCTGGAGAAGGATGCAGGGGTCCTTATCATGGTTCATCCTGAACAGCTGCATTTCGGAGGACTCTCTGATTTACAAGCTGTTCCCAGGGACACGTTCGGAGGTGGACATCAAACGCTGCTGGAAGATCATCAACTCGGTGAAAGGCGCTCTTTGGCCTGCCCGAAACCTGTTGACCGGCCGGCAGAGAGAGCTGTCCGTCGGGGAATGTTGCCGACTGGCCCGCTCCTGACTGCAGGAGTACGTGCTGAGGGACGCACTGAAGCTTGGTGCAGCCAACGCCAAGGCTCTGTGGGAGAAGGCCACAGTCTGGGATTCTTTCACTGCTGAACATTGAGGGGCAGAGTCCGGTGGGGACACCCATCAAACAAGGGAAGGGATATCACCCCAGGAACCACATGAGTGGCAAGGGTCTTTAAAGATAGACATGAGCGTCTTTAAAGATAGTTGTGAACACTACAGAGTATGGCTCTATTGAATGTATAGACATTTAGAATGTTTCTTGCACGCTTTTTATTTTGTATATATTTTTTGTTATTCTGAATAGAGTTTACTTTTGAAATCAAAATTACCTGTAACTGCCGATAGTGCCAGAATGTTTTTTTTTGTCTGTAAGGCAAAATTAATATATTGATTGGGCTGGTACAGTTTTATTAATCAACACAGCTTTGCATTTTTTAAATGAAGCTTGCATTCATAATGATATGTTCCAATCTTTAACAGATGTACAAAGGATTTGAAAAGAAGAAACTGGTGGAGTATGTTTATACAGCTCCCAACTCTGCTGCATGTGGTCTCGATCTGAAAACTAATATCCAGTACCTCATCACAGGTGAGAACAGCTTCATTACTTGGATGGCTTATCCATTGAAAGGCTGACTTATCTCCTGAGTTGTTTCCCGAATTACTGGTTCGACTTGGGTGGCGAGGAGGGGTGGAGGAAAGAGGGGTAGAGAGGAGAGAATGGGGCAACAAAATGGCGGCACCATGGCACAGCGGTAGAGTTGCTGCCCTGCAGCGCCGGAGACCCGGGTTCGATCCCGACTACAGATACTGTCTTTATGGTGTTTGTATGTTCTCCCTGTGACCTGCGTGGGTTTTCTCCGAGATCTTCGGTTTCCTTCCACACTCCAAAGACGTACAGGTATGTAGGTTCATTGGCTTGGTAAAGGTAAAAAATGTCCCTAGTGGGTGTAGGATAGTGTTAATGTGCGGGGATCGCTGGTCGGCGCGGACCCGGTGGGCTGAAAGGGCCTGTTTCCGCGCTGTATCTCTAAACTAAACTAAACTAAACACTCCCCAGGGCTCTGCCATTCACTGTGAAGATCCTGCAACTTGTTTTGACTTCCCAAGATGCAACCTCTCAAACGTACTTGCATTGAACTCCATTAACCATTCCTCAGCCCACTTGCCCAGCTGATCAAGATCCTGATCAAGATGTAATTTTTGATAACCACCCTCACTCTCTATAGTACCACCTACTTTCGTGTCATTTGCAAACGTATCAGCCATGTACATTCCCATCACGATTGTTGACATAAGCCACAGACAGCAATGGGTCCAGCACTGATCCCTGGGGCCCACCACTAGTCGTGGAGATCCTCTCTGAAAAACAACCTTCCACCATCACCCTCTGCTTCCTTCCTAGAAGCCAATTCTCCATGCAGTCGGCCAACCCTCCCTGGATCCCATGCGATCTAACTTTCCAGAGAGGCCTACCATGCAGAAACCTTTTAACGCGTTGTTGAAGTCCATATAAACAATATCTACGGCTTTGCCCTTGTCAACCTTTTTGGTTACTAGTTCAAAAAAACAATCAGATTCGTAGGGCCTGTTTCCGCGTTGTATCTCTAAAACAAAAAAAACCCAAAAAATATTTACTCAGAAACCATTTGTTCTACAAACCTATGGTATAATCCTTTGAGTGTTTTGTAGTCTTGAAGGTTCTGTAGTTATCAAGAGGGCAGCAGAATGGTGCAGCAGGTAGAGTTGCTGCCTCACAGCTCTGCAACCAGGGTTAATCCTGACCGCTGGTTGCTGTCTGTGTGGAGTTTGCAAGTTGTACCCCGTGACCACATGGTTTTCCCAGTTGCTCTGGTTTCCACCCGCATTCCAGAGATGTGCTTTAATATTACTTGGGTGCTGTAAATTCTCCCAAATGTTGGTGGGCGGCAGGAGAAAGAGAATAGGTTGTGGAGGATAGGCATGAATGGGACTGTCTGAGGCTCAGTGAGAAATGAGCATCCAATGACATTGAACATTTGTGATATTGTTGTGTGATTTGGTTAAAAAATACACGGGTCAACCAGTGCTGAACTACTGTCTACCTCTTTGGTGACCCTCAGATTATCCTTGATCGGACTTTGTTGGCTTTACCTTGCACTAACGATATTCCCCTGTCATGTGTCTGTACACACTAAATGGCTCGACTGTAATCGTGTATTGTCTTTCCGCTGACTGGTTAGCACGCAACAATTTTTTTACCAAATCACACAACAATATCACAGTTTAAGGATAAGGGGGAAGTCTTTTAGGACCGAGATGAGAACGTTTTTCTTCACACAGAGAGTGGTGAATCTGTGGAATTCTCTGCCACAGAAGGTAGTTGAGGCCAGCTCATTGGCTATATTTAAGAGGGAGTTATATGTGGCCCTTGTGGCTAAAGGGATCAGGGGGTATGGAGAGAAGGCAGGTACAGGATACTGAGTTGGATGATCAGCCATGATCATAATGAATGGCGGTGCAGGCTCGAAGGGCCGAATGGCCTACTCCTGCACCTATTTTCTATGTTTCTATGTTTCTAAAAGCTTTTCACTGTACCTCAGTACACGTGACAATAAACTAAACTGTAATTGTGAAATATGAATTAAAATATACTATTATTCATTATAGCATAATAATATATAAATTATATATAGATTAACCACAATCTCATTCATTTTAGCTAATACTGTGTTAAGTAAGTAACCGTATAAATGTAAAGTTGTATTTCTAAATGTGACTTGGAGCTGTGGGGAACGTGCTGCAAAGGTCGTAGACTATCAGTCCTATCGAGTCCTCGACAGGGGGTGAAATTAGAGGTTTTAAGACTCTTCTGCGTGCGTCTTAAGAAAAAGCTGAACACAGTTGTATGAATCATTATTTAAGGGGGTCAACACTTCTTTATAATTCCAACCATCGTGGGACGAGTTAAGTGTTAACAGTCCACAATATATGTTGGGATAGTTCAATTACAATTGGCTATGATTGAGAATGAAAAAAAAGTGTAACATGGATAGCTGTTATGATTGTGGTAAGAATCCCTTCAGGACAGACAAAGGAGAGTCAGTGGATGTTGTTTACCTGGTTTGTCTGAAAGCCTTTGATGAGGTGCCACATGTGAGGTTGCTAAGGAAGATGAGAGCCCACGATATCAAAGGGCAGATACTGGCATGGATAGCAGGTTGGCTGGATGGCAGAAGACAAAGAGTGGCAATAAAGGGGGCTTTCTCCGGTTGGCTGCCAGTGACTAGCGGAGTTCCGCAGTGCTCGGTGCTGGGGCCGCTACTCTTCACGTTGTGTATTAATGATTTGGACGAGGGGATTGAAGGCTTTGTGGCCAGGTTTGCAGATGATACGAACATAGGTGGAGGGGCAGGTAGTGTGGAGAAAGCAGGGACTCTTCAGAAGGACTTGGACAGGTTGGGAGAGTGGGCAGAGAAGTGGCAGATAGGATACAGTGTAGCAAAGTGTGGAGTCATGCATTTTGGTCGTAGGAATAAAGGGTAGATCTTTTTCAAAATGGGGAAAGAATTCAGAAATCAGAGGCGCAAAGCGACTTGGGAATGCTGATGCAGGATTCCCAAAAAGCTAATGTGCAAGTCAAATTGGTAGATTCTTAATTAGTACGGGTGTCAGGGGTTATGGGGAGAAGGCAGGAGAATGGGGTTGAGAGGGAAAGATCAGCCATGATTGAATGGCTGCGTAGACTTGTTGGGCTGAATAGTCTAATTCTACTTCCAGAACTTATGAACTTATGAACAGCCACTCTAAACTTCTCCGGTCACACGTAACAAGGTTCTATGGAGTTGAGTTGAGGTCATGACTTGCGCTTGACTTGGATTTAAGTGAGGGGGAGTTGCGCAGATCGCCGGCCTCACTCTCTCGTCCCGGCCTATCGGGTTCCAGCAGCAAGACATAGTCGAGACGGCTGGGGACAGGTCAGGATGCAGTGGATGGTCAGAAGTGCCCAACGTATCTCACTCTGCCTTGTTTGCGCTCCACCACGCTTTGCTGGGATCGTCTCTCTGCCCGTTGAATCTTCTGGTGGTTTCCTCCGCGCAATCCGCCGAACCCAGGCTTCACGTGCTAGGTAGACAAGCCCTAAAGCCGCTGGAACCAACGACTTGCCGACTGTACATGTGGCATGCACACAAGATAGTGGAGACATCGTGGGGGCGGGATCGTCCAACTCACGTACAAGTCCCATTAGGACTTGCCCACTGCCCTGAGGTATAAGAACAAGGTTCTACTGCAAGTATAAAGACCTGCTTGTCCTTGTTCAGGTGGAGAAAGTGTTGGAATCATGTGGCCCAAAGTTTGTATGTTGCAGATTGCAGCTTCTGCCCTTTACTCTGTTACGGATAGACATATAGATATGCTTTCTTGTTTTAGGCCAAATTGGTATTCGGGGGACCATTCATATTGGACTCTGCAATTGGATTGTTCCATGGGATGACCTAACTTCATTACAAAAGTGGAACCTGAAGTGGAACAAGTATGAAATGGGCTGTTGCTGTCAAGTAAGACCCATTGCCGGTGCACATTCCAACACTCTCCCTTCCATTAATTTCTCAATTGCTTTACCAAACTCACTGATTATTGCAATGGAACAATTTCCATGAAAAGCAATAAGAAACAGACACACTGGGTGACTAGCCCCTTCTCTAATTTATACCAATTGTTACACATTGGCCCGTTTCTGATGTGACATTGGGTACCTATGTAGAAAACTCACTGGGGTGTAGGAAGGAACTGCAGATGCTGGTTTACACTGAAGATAGACACAAACTGCCGGAGTAACTCAGCGGGACAGGCAGCATCACTGGAGAAAAGGAATAGGTGACGTTTCGGGTCGAGACCCTTCTTCAGACTCAGGGCAGAGGGTGGCACAGAGATATGGAAGGGTAAGGTGTGAAAGCAAGACTTCGAAGGGGACGGAGATCCAAGGAAAATGTAGAATAGATCATTGCTAGAGGAAGGTGACAACGAAGCATACAAAGATGATATTTAATCAGGAGGACAGTCAGACTGGCCGGAGAACTAGGATGGGGGATGGAGAGAGAGGGAGAGCAAAGGTTACTTGAAGTTAGAGAAGTCGATATTCATACCGCTGGGGTGTGAGCTGCCCAAGTGAAATATGAGGTGCTGTTCCTCCTCACTATACAGCCACACCACATTGAAATATATGAACATAATTATATATGAACATAAGAATATACGAACATATGTATATGAGGAATGGAACATTGCCGTGCGTCAGGTCATTATAATTAGGTACATGGAGAAAACATAGAGTGCGGCAGAAATACTCAGTAGACCAGTCAGCGACTCTGGCCAGAGAAACAGCTAACCTTTCAGGTCAATAACACCTCATCAGGACCAGCATCTGCAGTCCTTTCAGCATCCGCAGTTTTTTTAAATTCTGTTTGAAGGAAGACTTGGTTCTATTTCATTCTTTTCAATTTCACCGATTAGCCCATACACCTTTATAGCCAATGACTGGTGATTCCTCAGATGAATGGAAACATGAGGATGAATACGGAACTGGTTGACAATAGACAATAGGTGCAGGAGGAGGCCATTTGGCCCTTCGAGCCAGCACCACCATTCAATGTGATCATGGCTGATCATTCTCAATCAGTACCCCGTTCCTGCCTTCTCCCCATACCCCCTGACTCCGCTATCCTTAAGAACTCTATCTAGCTCTCTCTTGAATGCATTCAGAGAATAGGCCTCCACTGCCTTCTGAGGCAGAGAATTCCACAGATTCACAACTCTCTGACTGAAAAAGTTTTTCCTCATCTCCGTTCTAAATGGCCTACCCCTTATTCTTAAACTGTGGCCCCTTGTTCTGGACTCCCCCAACATTGGGAACATGTTTCCTGCCTCTAACGTGTCCAACCCCTTAATAATCTTATACGTTTCGATAAGATCTCCTCTCATCCTTCTAAATTCCAGTGTATTCAAGCCTAGTCGATCCAGTCTTTCAACATATGACAGTCCCGCCATTCCGGGAATTAACCTAGTAATGTTCCTAACTTGCTCAGTGCCAAGGACCTGAATTTCAGAGTTTCCAGAGATTAGTTTAGTTTAGAGATACAGTGCAGAAACTCATCACGAACCTCAACTCATCGAGTTTGCACCGACCAGCGATCCCTGCACTCTAACACAAACGTACACATACGAGGAACAATGCACAGTTTTACTGAAGCCAATCAACCTACAGACCTGTACGTCTTTGGAGTATGGGAGGAAACGAGGGAAAACCCACGCGGTCACGGGGAAAACGTGCAAACTCCTTACAGACAGCACCCGTAGTCACGATCGTACCCGGGTCTCTGGTGCTGTAAGGCAGCAACTCTGCCGCCATGCCACCAGGCCGCCCATCAATCAGTTAAATCAGAATTAAATCAGAGTTAAATCAGAATTAATTCAATCATACCGTTGCTCTGGGGCTGTAGAGAGCATCCTGTCCAGCAACATCACAGTCTGGTTTGGGAACAGCTCTGCCCAGGACAGGAAGGCCCTGCAGAGAGTAGTGCGTTCGGCAGAACGCACCATGGGAACTACACTCGTCCCCCTGCAGGACCTATACATCAGGAGGTGCAGATCGAGAGCAAGCAAGATTATGGGGGACCCCTGCCACCCCAGTAACGGACTGTTCCAGCTGCTACGGTCAGGCTGTGAAAACGGAGAGGATGAGACGGAGTTTCTTCCCACAGGCCATCAGGACTGTTAACTTTTATAACTCCAGGGACTACATTTTTTTCTGTATTCATTTAAATTTTAATGCTATAATTGTAATTTTTTTGCACAATCCGCAGGCGTTGCCACTTTCATTTCACTGCACATCGTGTATGTGTACGTGACAAATAAACTTGACTTGACTTGGCTAGATCCACGATGCTTATATCTTATGCAGTGACAGATAACGTGAATTGATCACTCTGTATCTTCGACGCGTGTCTTTGTATGGTTCTCTCCTCCAGATTGTCAGCTGCCATAATCTACCCTGCTCGGCTCTAACAAAGACCCAATGTGCTTGGACTGACCTGGCATACGAGAAAACCCTGGCTGGATCACAGGCAAAGAACTATGCCTGCACAAAGCGGGAGGATGGCTCCTGTCACTGGTCTGGAGAAGGATCAGCCAGCGTGAATGAAAATATCTATTACAGCGAACCTTGAGTGTCCCTCTGGTCCATAAGAGTTGTGTTCAACACCAGCAACAGGTGGTCCAGCTCTGTCAAAGACCCCCAGGTTCCACTGTAAATGCCGACAATTCCTTTCAGTTGATTGTAGTCCTGCATGCAATGTGAGGCACAGCAGTTTATCCGTCCATTCTGACACTGAATGTATCCCGGTGGACGGGAAACACCATTTAGAGCCCCGCGTTAAATTCTGCTAGCATGTCGAGCTTTGTCACCTGAGGCAAACTGAGGCAGCAACATCAGTACAATAGTCATGAACGCATATCGATTCCGTAGTCGGCTGGCGAAAGTTTCCAGAAAACCTATTATAACTCTCACTGGTGCAAGTTGAAACGTGAAGAAAACATGTCTTTGTATTGCAGAATAATGCTACATTATTTATGTTATTCAGTATTTAAAAAAATAAATCCAGGTTAAAATTCAAGAGGGCACCAATGTACGGCTTGTCTCAGTCGATGCAAGATTACAAATGTCCAAATAAATTACCATCTGTTTTCATTTTAAGGCTGTGCCACGTGTAGGATAATATTAGTGCAGCTGGCAGCACACAGGTCACCAAAGCTGCTACTATATGTGATGTACCAAAACATAGAACGAAACCAGTTATCAAAGGCCCCAAGTAAAAAGACTGTCACCTTCCTTGTCCCCAAAGTGCTCCTTTTTGTTAAATAAAATGAATTTCTTTCCTGAGCGATGGTGTTTTATTTAAAGGAAATCACATTATTTTTACAAAAGCAGGTCACTTCCACCCAATATTAACAGGTTTACTTATTCACATTGATCGCCCCTTTATCAGTGCCAGGGTACAATCCATACTGGCATTAAATGGATAGAGTGGGGCTACAGCCAAACGCCATCAATATGAATGTAACGTCTGTCTGTATAATCTTACGTTATCTGAATCTGAATCTGAATCTGAATCTGATTCTGAATCTGAATCTGAATCTGAATTATCTTTATTGTCATTCAAAATGAAATGAACGAAAATCATTTGCCACGCAGCCACAACAGTACAGAGTAAAAGACACAAGACACACAATTTTAACACAAACATCCATCGCAGTGGCTCCTCCAGACACCCCCTCACTGTGATGGAAGGCAAGAAAATTTCTTCTCTCTTCCCCCATGCTTCTCCCACGGACAGATAGTTCGACTTCTGCCGAGGCGACCGAGGCAACCGAGGCTCCCGACTCGCGCAGCCCCCGCAAGGAGATGGAAGGTACCGCAGCCGAGCTGCGCCGGGCGCTGGAAAATCCCGCGGCCGAGCCGTGCCGGGCGATGGAAAGTCCCGCGGTCGCGCCACGCCGGGCGATGGAAGGCCCCGTGGCCGCGGCGCCTCGAGGAAGAGATTTGTAAAAAAAGAAAGGCTTCCCCCACCCCCCACCCCCCCCCCACATATACACAGCCAAAATAGACCTCTACACACATCCAACACCAACACATAGACAAAAAAAGAAAAAAGACAAACAGACTGCCGGCGATCCACAGCCGTATGGCAGCACAGCCATCTTGGAACATATCTCCTTAATATGTGTTTTGAAAATAGTTCCACATTCCATCTTTCACACAACGAAGCACGAACAATACGAGAATCAATTGGACCATAAAAATCCCGGGTCATAAAAAATATTAAAGAAGGGAATTGGTGTGTTTGGGAAATTATGGGAAAAGACACATCAAAGGTAGAAGATCAAAGCCAGTGAGCCTTCAAGGTACAGGCTTCACGTTCTGATGGTAGAGTCCAAACCTTGTCCTATTGCGAATCTGATTAACTTAACTCAATAGGGCCGAATAAGTCTCCGAAATTTTGTTTTGTTATTCGCATGTTTCAACGCAGTTGTATAGTCATAACTGTCTTGAGAAATCTGCAAGAAAACTCACTCTAAAATCGAAAATGACAGAAAACTCAAATCAAAGTTGACAACATATTCATTTGTAAATGGACTGCTGTAGAACATAGATACAAAGCTGATTTCTCATATTTAATATGAGTGTTCTGGTTTGTAAGACCAATGCTGTCTTGCCAAATATCTAACAAAGAAAGGTTTCCTCCTAATGTTTTAATAAACGCGCTGTGAGTTTTTCCGTAAATCATCTGATTGATACCAGTTTATTTATAAAAGCATCTAAGTGCGTGCGTTTAATTAATTTTTGGCTGATTGCAATCAGATAACCAGAGAAATTCATTGCCATGAATTAGTATGAGGACTCCTCCTATATCTGCACACCACTGGTGAACATGATGTACATGTTCTCTTCTAGTAAGGACCATTCCATCCTCTTAGGCTTCGAAATTTAAGGAACAGACGCGTGTGCCAAGTCAGACACAAAATGCTGGAGTAACTCAGCGGGACTCAGAGGCAGCATCTCTGGATAAAAGGAATGGGTGACATTTCGGGTCGAGACCCTTCTTCAGACTGAGCCAACGTGAGCCAAGATTTAGCGTTTCCCAATCTACGCACAGATTATTTTGGACGTTAACCACTTAAAGCTGCTCCATTAGCAGACATAAACCCAATATTTCAGTCTTAACCAGTGAGAAGAATTAAACTGCCCAGTACAGGAGCTTCCTCTTCATACTTGAGGTTTGATCTTAAGTTAACATGTTAGATATTCGACCATTCACCAAATGAAACAAGTTGTTCAGGTTCAGGTCTGTAAGATTTTCTTTAACCTGTTCACTGCCAAGGTATTGTTCACTTGTATACTCTGACCCGTGTATATTCGGGGGCGGTACTCAACAGGTTAAAGATAACCAACATGGTTCCAATCCCAGGCGTGTCGTCCCGGATCTAACCAAGTGCCAAGGTGATCACCAACACCCTCGCTCTCATAGGCGATAATAGGTCATTTCAATAATACTCAAAGGTATTTATTCACAAAATGCTGGAGTAACTCAGCAGGTCAGGCAGCATCTCAGGAGAGAAGGAATGGGTGACGTTTCGGGTCGAGACCCTTCTTCAGACTTCAATAATACTCCTCACCAGAAAACAAGAATACAGCCTCGCCCATTGAATGGTTGTTCCATGGTGGGGCAATGAGAAATTTAGAAAGCAACTGTCTATCTTGTCAGAACCGTAGAAGGAGGCATCAAATAAAGGTTGTGTTCCTACACAGAGTTTAAAACAACACATTGCATTTGTCACCCCAAGCCTCATAGTTTATTCACAACTTACATGATGAAGTACTGTGGCACAGCACATACTGGACTGATGGTGACACCACCATGTTACTTGTACCTAAAAGCCTTGTTAAGGTCTCATGCAACAAAATTAAGGGAAATACATGTTTTCATACAAACATCATATATTATATTTTAAGTAATGGCTAAATGTCTTCACTTGTAGGTAGTACCAAAGAAACGTCTGTTCACAATGGTACAAATTAACAACATTAAGATAGAGTTGTAGTGTTTGACAAATGTGGAAACAGGCCCTTCGGCCCAACTTGCTAACATTGGCTAATATGTCCCATCTACACTAGTCCCACCTGCCTGCATTTGGCCCACATCCCTCTAAACCTGTCCCATCCATATACCTGTCTAAGACGTTAAAAAACAATGAAATCCATCATTTCCAGTGCCTTAAATGCGCCTTGCAAAGATCAACATACATTTTAATGTAAAGCGCTCATAATCTTTGAAGACAAATTGCAACCTCATGAAGTGCACCAGTTGTACAATGTCTTCTCTTGTCTTTTATAGATGGTGCACGTTGTTGTGATCATTTTACATCAAATCAACTTCAAGTTGTCATGAAATCCCCTTCATTTTAAATGTCTGGAGCAAATATGCTTTTCCGTTTGGAATTTCTGCCATTAGTGTGGCCCACTACACTAGAAAAAGACACTTACCATTTCCTTATGATTTGGATAATAGATCTGTTCAATCAGGGGAAATTTCTCTGGACCCAGCCTTTTGTAGATGCTCGCCATTTGAGCAAACTGAAACAAAACAAAATCATGCAATTATACATAATTATTATACGCACTCAACATGTGTACAAACTCAGCCTCTGACGACAAAAACTCTCCCAATGCATTTTGACAATGTTGTGATACTTGCCATCCAGAAATTATAACTCAAACAATAACCTCCTTTGGTTTAGCAAAATAACTGCAGATGCTGGTACAAATCGAAGGTATCACAAAATGCAGGAGTAACTCAGCGGGTCAGGCAGCATCTCAGGAGAGAAGGAATGGGTGACGTTTCGGGTCGAGACCCTTCTTCAGTCTGAAGAAGGGTCTCAACCCGAAACGTCACCCATTCCTGAGATGCTGCCTGACCTGCTGAGTTACTCCTGCATTTTGTGATAACTTCCTTTGGTTTGGTCCTCTGGTTTCAGATTGGCTTTCAGCTCAAATAACAGCAAAGTTAATAATTGCATGAGTATATTTTGCCTATAATTAAAACATTTCAAGGTTTAAACCAAAATCAAAAAAACTATTTTGGAACAAAGATAAATAGGAATTATTCTGCTCTGATCTCTCAGACCCACCAGTTGTTGGAGGTGACCATATAATTCACTGGAATTTAGAAGGATGAGAGGGGATCTTATAGAAACATAAAATTATTAAGGGATTGGACACGCGAGATGCAGGAAACATGTTCCCGATGTTGGGGAAGTCCAGAACCAGGGGCCACAGTTTAAGAATAAGGGGTAGGCCATTTAGAACTGAGATGAGGAAAAACTTTTTCAGTCAGAGAGTTGTCAATTTGTGGAATTCTCTGCCTCAGAAGGCCGTGGAGGCCGATTCACTGGATGCATTCAAAAGAGAGTTAGATAGAGCTCTTAGGGCTAGTGGAATCAAGGGAGTATGGGGAGAAGGCAGGAACGGGGTACTGATTGTGGATGACCAGTCACGATCCCATTGAATGGCGGTGCTGGCTCGAAGGGCCGAATGGCCTCCTCCAGCACCTATGTCTATGTGTCAATGTATCTGTAACACTTGATAGGTCATTTGATAGTACATTTCTGTGCATGTGTGTTTTATAATGTAGCACAGAAACAGGGAATTACAAATACGTTCAAATAAACCGTGGGCTCATCTGTAACTAGAACTCCATTTACTGCCTTTTATTCCACATCCTTTAATAACCTTGCCAACCAAAAATCAATATTTTGCAGTCTTACTGCAGTCTATTACAGTTTGTGGTTCATTTCTACTCTATATGGTGTGTTGCTGTGTTCTCCAATTGAGCAGTGGAAATCAGTGAACCATCACGAACAAACTAAGGATTCATTTCACGGTAAAAAAACACGGTACAGAACCAATTTCAAGCTCCTCCTATTCACATACAAAGCCCTAAACGAGCTTGCCCCCCCCCATATCAAAAATCTTCTAACCCACCACTCTATCTCCTGGTCCCTCAGGTCGGCCGACTTGAGGCTACTGACTATCCCGCGGTCTAGGCTTAAGCTCAGGGGTGACCGCGCTTTTGCAGTTGCAGCTCCTAGACTGTGGAACAGCATCCCTCTCCCCATCAGAACTGCCCCCTCCATCGACTCCTTTAAGTCCAGGCTCAAAACTTATTTCTACTCCCTAGCGTTTGATGCCCTCTGAGGGGGCGCTGTGAACTGTTTATGTATGTGCTGTTATGTTTGTGTGCCAGTGTATGTTCGTTCTTAGTACCTGAACTGATAATAATAATAATAATACATTTTATTTATATAGCGCTTTTCATATACTCAAAGACGCTTTACAGAGATTTTGAGAACATAGGGAATTTAATAAATAGATAAATAAGTAAATAAATAAATGAACAGAGAAAGGAGACAGTAGGTGAGGTGACCTTCAGTGGTTGAAGGCAGTGCTGAACAGGAGAGACTTCAGCGATGTTTTGAATGTGGTGAGTGTGGGGGAGTCTCTAACGGTTTGGGGTAGTGAGTTCCATAGGGTGGGAGCAGCGATGGAGAAAGCCCTGTCCCCCCAGGATCTGAGTTTAGTCCGGATGTGGGGGGATAGGAGATTGGCAGCGGCAGAGCGGAGGGTGCAGGTGGGAGTGTGCCTGTGGAGGAGGTCGGTCAGGTAGGATGGGGCCAGGTTATGGAGGGCTTTGTAGGTTATGAGGAGGATTTTGTACTGGATTCTCTGGGGGATGGGGAGCCAGTGGAGTTTATAAAGGACGGGGGTGATATGGTCACGGATCGAGGTGTGTGTGAGTAGACGGGCAGCGGAGTTTTGAATGTATTGAAGTTTATTGATGATTTTTGAGGGTGAGCCATAGAGGAGGCTGTTGCAGTAGTCCAGACGGGAGGTGATGAAGGCGTGGATGAGGGTTTCTGCAGCTGTGGAGGAGAGGGATGGACGGAGACGGGCAATGTTTTTGAGGTGGAAGAAGGCTGTCTTTGTGATGTGTTTGATGTGTTTGTCGAAGGAGAGGGTTTGATCAAGGATGATTCCAAGATTCCGGATGTGAGGTGAGGTGGATACTGGGAGACCATCAATGTTGAGGATGAAGTTTTGGGTGGATTTGGTGAGCGTTTTTGGACCAATGATGATGATTTCAGATTTGTTGCAATTGAGTTTGAGGAAGTTTGATTGAAGCCAAGATTTTATTTCAGTAATGCAGTTTGTCAGTGTAGAGTGTGTGGTGGAAGAGATTGACTTGGTGGAGATGAGGAGCTGGATATCATCGGCGAAGCAGTGGAAGTTGAGACCATGACGGCGGATTAATTGACCAAGGGGGAACAGGTAGAGGATGAAGAGGAGGGGGCCAAGGACTGAGCCTTGGGGGACACCTTGGGGGGGGGAGCGGTGGGGGATTTACAGTTGTTAATGGAGATGAACTGGTGTCTGTCAGAGAGGTAAGATTTAAACCAGGATAGGGCTGTGCCGGTGATGTTAAGGGAGGTTTCAAGTCGGGTGAGGAGAATGGAGTGATTTATGGTGTCAAAGGCGGCGCTGAGGTCAAGTAGGATGAGGATGTTGAGGTTGCCAGCGTCGGAGGAGAGGAGAATGTCGTTTGTGATTTTGAGGAGCGCAGTTTCAGTACAGTGGTTTGAGCGGAATCCAGATTGGAAAGTTTCATACAGGTTATTGGTAGAGAGGTGGTATTTTAGTTGGGAAGCTACAGCACGTTCCAAAACTTTGGACAGAAAGGGTAGGTTGGAGATTGGTCTGAAGTTGTTTGGGGTGTCAGGGTTTAGACCAGGTTTTTTCAGAATGGGGGTGACAGCAGCGATTTTGAGGGATGGCGGGACGATGCCAGTGGACAGGGAGGAGTTTATTGTTGCAGTGATAAGTGGAGAGAGAGCAGGAAGGCAGGCCTTGACAAAGCTGGAGGGGATGGGGTCCAGAGAGCAGGTGGCAGTTTTTATTCCTGTGAAGAGGTCAGAGAGGTCGGTGGTGGAGATTGGGGAGAACTGAGGCAGGGGCTGACAGGATAAGGGGGGGCAGGTGGTTTGAGGGGGAGCAGGTGCGTTGGTGGTTAAGGTGCTGTAGATGTTGTCTATTTTGCTTTGGAAGAATGAAAGGAAAGTGGTGCATTTGTCAACTGTGAATGATTGGGAGATGGTGTCCAGGGGGCTGAGGAGTTTGTTTATTGTAGAGAAGAGTGTTTTGGGGTTTCCGGAGCCAGAGTGAATTATTTGAGAGTAGTAGGTGGAGTGGGCATGGGAGAGGGCATCTTTATAGTGCTGTATGTGGTCTTTGTAGGCTTGGGAGTGAATTGTGAGACCTGTTTTGTTGCGGAGTCTTTCAAGTTGACGGGCATGAGTTTTCATCACGCGGAGTTCAGGGGTAAACCAGGGAGCAGAGTGGGTGAAGGAAACTGTTTTGGTTTTTATAGGTGCAAGCTGGTCGAGGCAGGAGGAGAGAGTGCGGTTGTAGTAGTCAGTGAGGTCAGAGGGGCTGTGGAGGTCAACGAAGGGAGAGGCGGACATTATTTCAGAGAGGGAGGATGAGAGCGAGGTAGGTGAAACAGAGTTTGTACAGCACTTTGGTCAACGTGGGTTGTTTTTAAATGTGCTATACAAATAAAATTGACTTGACTTGACTTGACCGAAATGTGATGTATTTTGGTGCACTAAATCATAATTATTACTTGACGGTCTCTCTGGCCCTAAAAACTAATTTCCATGGTGGCACGGTGGCACGGCGGTAAAGTTGCTGCCTTTCAGCACCAGAGACCCGGTTTCGACCCTGACTACAGGTGCTATCTGAACGTAGTTTGTACGTTCTCCCCGTGACCTGTGTGGATTTCCCCCGGGATCTCCTACACTCCAAAGACGTACAGGTTTGTAGGTTAATTGGCTTTGGTATAATTGTAAATTATCCCTAGTGTGTGTAGGATAGCGTTAGTATGCGGGAATTGCTGGTCGGCGCGGACCCGGTGGGCTGAAGGGCCTGTTTCTGTGCTGTATCTATCTCTAAACATATGTGGGCTGCCATTTCCTTGATGCATTGTTTCAAAATTGGTTTCCTTTTACGGCATTTCAGCTGTGATCTTGATCTAATGTTACGGTTCCAATTTGAATTTCAAACCTTTAAATAGAAATTTATCCTTTTTAATTCCTGGTATGCCGTTTATGAAAATTATTTAATGCGAAAATATGTTTGACTCAGACCATGATATAACCATGGATGCATGGTTATATCTATGTCCACCTATATCCCTCCACCTATATCCTTCCTTTGTCCCGCCCCCCTGACATTAGTCTGAAGAAGGGTCTCGACCCGAAACGTCATCCATTCCTTCTCTCCTGAGATGCTGCCTGACCCGCTGAGTTACTCCAACATTTTGTGAAATAAATACCTTCAATTTGTACCAGCATCTGCAGTTATTTTCTTACACTAACCATGGTTGCATGTGGCTCTAGATTCTTGGAGCCGATACCTGGTAGCATCTGATTCCAGAAATCACAGCGCAAGATAAAGGTGAGGATCAAGCTGTATCATTTTGCCACTGATTGCAAAACCCTGGTTAATATACTTAGAAGAACCTTTGCTGTTCCCTTTGATATCACTCGTTGGGGGTTTTTTTTACACACATTTCTTATTTGCATTCTATGTTTACTTTTTTAAGATGTTTTTGATTTTCAATCCACTCCAATTTCCATTTTAGACATAAAATGCGGACGTAACTCAGCGGAACAGGCAGCATCTCTGGATGGAAGGAATTCTTTGGGGTAGTGCCTGTCCCGCTGAGTTACTCCAGCGTTTTGTGTCTGTCTTCGGTGTAAACCAGCATCTGCAGTTCCTTCCTACCAATTTCCATTTGGTTTTGCATTGCACTACATTTCCACTTTTTGCTTGATAAAGTCTTATTTCATTTGTTGGCAATAACCACATAAACTAGGAAGATAACATCATTGCACAATAGGAGTATGGAGTGGTTTCAATAGACAATAGACAATAGGTGCAGGAGTAGGCCATTTGGCCCTTCGAGCCAGCACCACCATTCAATGTGATCATGGCTGATCATTCTCAATCGGTACCCCGTTCCTGCTTTCTCCCCATACCCCCCTGACTCTGCTATCCACTAACTAGTTTGCATAATTCCCACTTTTGGGAATGGTCTGACTTAGAATATTTCATATTGGATTCTTTTTAGCAGAAGTTTCAGGAATAAAATAACTTTGTTCTCTCCTCTTTGTAAGTTTTGGACTTACCACCCATGGCTTGTCGCAGAAGTTGTAGATGGATTCTAGTGAATTCACACATGGTAGACTTCCATACTGAAGTCCTATGATAATATTACGGAAATCCTCGTTCTCTGCCATGCTGTACGGATGTTGCCGCACAATGATAAAGTCAGGCTTGAAAGACCTGTTGATTAAAGCAAAAAACAATGTGAAAACAACCTAATAATAACGTACAATGATTCTCCCTCAAAAATAACACACGAGATCAATTGGGAACCATCCCCACGGCCTCGTTAACCCCAATCAGTGCAGCTAACTCATTGTGTAGGAAGGAACTGCTCACGCTGAAGATAGACACCAAAATGCTGAGGTAACTCAGCGGGACAGGCAGCATCTCTGGAGCGAAGGAATGGGTGACGTCTCGGATCTCCGGCCTATCTTCAGCTAACTAATAGGCCAGTAACACACAGGTTTAATGGAAAAGGCAGGGAATATTTCACTCGCGGTATCTATACATCAGATCACCATTCTGCACATAATGGGACAAGTGGGAATCTGGAAGAAAATTGCTGTCTGCTCTTTATCTTGTTTGTGGTGCTGTTGTAAATAATGGCAGGTGAAGGGGCTGAGGAACATTAACTGATTCAAATAAGAGGGGTTAAGATTTACCACGTTAAGATTTTTAGTAAACGCAATGTTGCTGTGGAAAAAAAGAACTGGGCTCAAACTTTACTCTTCTGCAATTCATTTTTGTTGAAATAAAAGTTTCTAAGTTAAACAAGAAGAAGGCCTTGGATTTAATGGGTTCAACTGTATTCGATCCGTGCATGCTTATTCTAGCATTTTTAATTGTAACCTCTGTAGAATCTGGTCTGATAATGGCATCTGGCAATAATTCATCAAAGGACAACCCTTGGCTTAATGATGCAGCATTACCATGTTGATTGAAGACAAATGTCAACCAGGGCATTTCATATTAATGTATGCACACAATCCTCGTGAGGAAAATGTCACGGTACACACAAATACATGCTAATGAGAAGACAGATCTTCTCAGCAAGATAACAAAAACACCATAAGATGTTCAAGACATGTATTTCAATAAAATGGGTACCAGAATACAAATAGTCGATGCTTTAGTTTAGTTTAGAGATACAGCACGGAAACAGGCCCTTCGGCCCACCGGGTCCGTGCCGACCAGCGATCCCCGCACATTAACACTATCTACACCCACGAGGAACAATTTTTACATTTACCAAGTCAATTAACCTACAAACCTGTACGTCTTTGGAGTGTGGGAGGAAACCGAAGATCTCGGGGAAAACCCACGCAGGTCACGGGGAGAACGTACAAACTCCGGACAGACAGCACCCGTGGTCGGGATCGAACCCGGGTCTCCGGTGCTGCAAGCGCTGTAAGGCAGCAACTCTACCGCTGCGCCACCGTGACCGCCTTTAGCAACCCAATTTTATTTGAACATGCCCATGCAAAATTGTAGAAGTTTACATTGGAAGAGATGGTTTTGTTCCCCCAAAAGGTTGTGAAAAATATAAATTTGACGCAGAGAAGCGTTTATTCTCTGCGAAGATTCAAGTTTATTTGAATTAAGTCATTGTGAGTTCATCAATTTGTTAGCATTGACCAAGCGGCTCAGTTACAAAAGGAGACCAAAGAGTGAATCACACATCCTCACATACCACATATCACTGCATTTAAAAGCTGAAGAGATAACTCTGCAGGACACAAGGACGCAGGGTGGCGCGGTGGCGCAGCGGTAGAGTTGCCGCCTTAAAGCACTTGCAGTGCCGGAGACCCGGGTTCGATCCCAACTATGGTTGCTGTCTGTACGGTATATGTATGTTCACCCCATGATCAGGTTTTCACCGCGATCTTCGGTCTTCACCCACACTCCAAAGACGTACAGGTATGTAGGTAAATTGGCTTGGTTAAATTGTCACTAGTGTGTGTAGGATAGTGTTAATCAGTGGGGATCGTTGGTCGGTGCGGACCCGGTGGGCTGAAGGGCCTGTTTCCGCACTGTATCTCTAAAACCAAAACTAAAACTAAAACAATAATCGGATTGCATGGCACCACATTTTTGTACATTACGCAACTCAGTTTCGTAGATGAGAAAAGTGAATACCGAGAAAAAAGTCAGGGAATAGCTATAAATGCCATACATCTGAACATGGAGATCTAGATAGAATCATAGTCACAGAGTCTTACAATGTGGAAACAGGCCTTCCGGCACAACTTGCTCACACCAGCCAACATGTCCAATCTACATTAGTCCCACCTGCCTGCATTTGGCCCATATCCCTCTATACCTGTCCTATCCATGCACCTCTCTAAATGTTTCTTAAACGTTGCAATAGTACCTGCCTCAACAACACCTCCGGCAATTTGTTTGATACACCTCCCAGCCTTTGCGTGAAAAAGTTACCTCAGGTTCTTATTAAATCTTTCTCCCCTCACCTTAAACCTATTTCCTCTGGTTCTCAATTCTCCTACTCTGGGCGAGAGATTCTGTGTGGCTACCAGATCCATTCCTCTCATGATTTTGTACACCTCTATAAGATCATCCCTCATCCTCCAAGGAATAGAGTCCCAGCCTACTGAACCTTTCCCAATAGCTCAGGCCCTCGAGTCCAGGCAACATCCTCATAAATCTTCTCTGCACCCTTTCCAGCTTGACAACATGATTACTATAACATGGTGCCCAGTACTGAACACAATGCTCTAAATGCGGCCTCACCAACGTGTTATACAACTGCAACATGACCTCCCAACTTCTATACTTAATGCTCTGACTGATGAAGGCCAATGTGCCAAAAGCCGTTTTGGCCACCCGATCTACCTGAGATGCCACTTTCAATGATCTATGCACTTGTGCTCCTAGGTCCCTCTGCTCTACAACACTCCGTGAGCCCTGCCGTTCACTGTGTAGGTTCTGCCCATGTTAGTGCTCCCAAAATGCAACACATCACGTTACTCTGTATTAAAATCCATCGACCATTCCTCAGCCCACCTGCCAAACCGATCAAGATCCTGCTACAATTTTTGACAACCATCTTCACTATCTACAATACCACCCACTTTTGTGTCATCTGCGAACTTGCTAGTCTTGGCCTGCACATTCTCATCCAAATCATTGATGTAGATCACAAACACCAATGGGCCCTGAGGCCCACCACTAGTCACAGGCCTCCAGTCCGGAAAACAACCTCCCACCATCACCCTCTGCTTCCTTCCATGAAACCAATTTTCTATCCAAATGTCCATAATGTACAATGTGTACTTAGTACACTAGTATAGATAGTGTACACAGTATACATAGTACACTAGTGTAGATGGTGTACACAGTATACATAGTACACAAATGCAGATAGTGTACACAGTATACATAGTACACTAGTGTAGATGGTATACATCATGTACATAGTACACTAGTGTAGATGGTGTACACAGTATACATAGTACACTAGTGTAGATGGTATACATCATGTACATAGTACACTAGTGTAGATGGTGTACACAGTATACATAGTACACCAGTGTAGATGGTGTACATCGTGTACATAGTACACTAGTGTAGATGGTGTACACAGTATACATAGTACGCCAATGTAGATGGTGTACATCGTGTACATAGTACACTAACGTAGATAGTGTACACAGTATACATAGTGCACTAGTATAGATGGTGTACTATGTACATGATGTATACCATCTACACTAGTGTACTATGTATACTGTGTACACTATCTGCATTTGTGTACATAGTACACAAGTGTAGATAGTGTACACAGCATACATAGTACACTAGTGTAGATAGTGAAGACAGTATACATGGTACACTAGTGTAGATAGTGTAGATAGTGTACATCATGTACATAGTACAATAGTGTAGGAAAATAACTGCAGATGCTGGTTCAAATCGAAGGTAGACACGAAATGCTGGAGTAACTCAGCGGGTCAGGCAACATCTCATGAGAGAAGGAATGGGTGACGTTTCGGGTCGAGACCCTTCTTCAGACTGCTGTCAGGGGACGGGGTGGGACAAAGATAGGATGTAGTTGGAGACAGGAAGATAGTGGGAGAACTGGGAAGTGGGAGGGGAAAGAGAGGGACAGAACTATCTGAAGTTAGAGAAGCCAATGTTCAAACCGCTGGGGTGTAAACTGCCCAAGGGAAATATGAGATGCTGCTCCTCCAATTTGCGCTGGGCCTCAATATGACAATGGAGGAGGACCAGGATAGAAAGGTCAGTCTAGGAGTTGGAGGGGGAGTTCCAGATGTCAACTTCTCTACATCGGCGAGACCAAACGCAGGCTCGGCGATCGTTTCGCTCAACATCTTCGCTCAGTCCGCCTTAACCAACCTAATCTCCCAGTGGCTCAGCACTTCAACTCTCCCTCCCACCCCCAGTCTGACATTTCTGTCATGGGGCTCCACCATTGTCATAGTGAGGCCCACCACAAATTGGAGGAACAGCATCTCATATTTCGCTTGGGCAGTTTACACCCCAGTGGTATGAACATTGACTTCTCTAACTTTAGATAGCTCCTCTGTCCCTCTCTTTCCCCTCCCCTTCCCAGTTCTCCCACTGTCTTCCTGTCTCCTACTACATCCCATCTTTGTCCCGCCCCCTCCCCTGACATCAGTCCGAAGAAGGGTCTCGACTCGAAACGTCACCCATTCCTTCTCTCCTGAGAAGCTGCCTGACCCGCTGAGTTACTCCAGCATTTTGTGAAACCTTGATACAAGTTAACCTAAAACTTATTTTTCAGCCCAATAGTCAAAATTTATTTCATTTTCAAATGTTAAAGCTGATACCGTAGTTAAAGATGCTGATAGATTGAATATTTACTTGGTTATAGTCATAGAGTGATACAGTGTGCAAACAGGCCCTTCAGCCCAGCTTGCCCACACCGGCCAACATGTCTCAGCTACACTAGGCCCACCTGCCTGCCTTTGGTCCACATCCTTCCAAACCCATCCTATCCATGTACCTGTCTAACTGCTTCTGTTGCCATACATGGCAGGCTCGCCAACAGCCAGTCTTTTACTGTTTTGGTCTGTGTTTCCTTGTATGTTTTTAGTGCACGTTTGGTTTTTGTATAATGTGGGGGTGGGGGGTTGGGGGAAACCTTTTTTTATCTCTTTCCTCGACGGAGATGCGACTTTTTCATCGTATATCCGTCTGCACTGCGGCTTTAACATTGTGGAGCTGGCGGTCCCTTTGTCAGGGATCGACTGCGGGAGCTCCAACCACAGGGGTTTGGCCGCCCCGACCGCGGGAGCACGTGGCCGCTGGCTGGGTGAGGTCACATGGGGCGCGGGGCGGTGACGTCACCTTGTCCCTTATTTTGGAGTGAGATAGTTGGCACCCCTATTCAGAGTACTTTGTGAAGTGAGAGAGGATTGGGATATTCTCATAGAAATGTGAAGCACTCAATGTAAACAGAACATCTACTTTTCATCATTTCATATTCCACTCGATTTTATTTCACAAATGACATCCCTGCATATGACCCTTATTTTATTTTTTATTGGGTTGTGAAATTTATCAAGCATGTCTGAAACCAATGACATCACTGAATGTACTAACATGCTCCGCACAGTTTCATAGTTTCATGTCATGGTTTAACAGGGGGAGAAGGTTACAGTTCTTCACCTCAGCAATCCATCCTTTTGGCGGAAGTTTATTCATTACTTATCTCGCTCCTCCTTCTTCAACTTACTGTTCAGAAGCTTACTGTTCACTGACCACTGTGAATCCAATAACTAGCATGGCACAGATGATTCTTCACTGGAAGCACATTTAGTCTAGTTTAGTTTAGAGATACTTTAGATTTTTTTTTTAGAGATATAGCGCGGAAACAGGTCCTTCAGGCCACCGGGTCCGCGCCGCCCAGCGATCCCCGCACATTAACACTATCCTACACACACTAGGGACAATTTTAACATTTTTTAAATTAACCCAGCCAATTAACCTACATGCCTCTACGTCTTTGGAGTGTGGGAGGAAACCGAAGGGCAACAGTTCCTTCGGCCCACTAACCAGCGATCACCGCGCATACTAGCAGTGTCCTACAAACTAGGGCCATTTTTACAGTCACACCAAGCCAATTAACCTACAAACCTGTACGTCTCTGGAGTGTGGGAGGAAATCTGGAGATCCCGGAAAAAACCCACGCAGGTCACAGGGAGAACGTACAAACTCCATACAGACAGTACCCGTAGTCGGGATTGAACCCGGGTCTCTGGTGCTGTCAGGCAGCAACTCTAATGCTGTGCCACCGTGCTGCCCTCTGTAATAATATGCTTTCATGTTTGCTAAATGCACTGCCATCATTGTTGCAACACCGTTAATCTTTGATACGGCTTTCTATGAGGGTGCAGAAAAAAATTACAAGAATTTTGCCAGTCCTGGAGAATTTTGGTCATGAGAAGAGACTGGGGATGTTTTCCTTTGAAGCGTGGCGGTAGAGCTGCTGCCTTACAGCGCCGGAGACCCAGGTTCAGTCCCGACTATGGGTGCTGTCTGTACGGAGTTTGTACGTTCTCCCCGTGACCTGAGTGGGTTTTCTCCGAGATCTTCAGTTTCCTCCCACACTCCAAAGACTTTTTATAGGTTAATTGGCTTTGCATAAATGTAAATTGTCCCTAGTGTGCGTAGGATAGTGTTAGTGTGCGGGGATCACTGGTCAGTGCGGACTCGGTGGGCCGAAGGGCCTGTTTCCGCGCTGTATCTCTAAACTAAAGGCGGTCCTCAGACGGATAATGAGAAGTTCTTCCAGATCAGCCAGGGGTAAATAAACACAGGGTTAGCGAGAAGCTAAGAGGTACATTTATACTTTGATAGCCCAGTGCAGTCCAGCTACTCTGTTCAGTATTTCCTGGCTCACACAGATATAGGGTCACCTGGGGTGTTGAATTATTGAAATCGCCAGAGGCTGCTGATTGTTGTATTTTTGCAAGATGGGCGCAGATCGCAATAGGTAATAAAGCTTGTATTACCGTGGACTATGGTCTCTGTTTCCATCTGTTCTTTAGTTTTCTCGTGATTTACTTTGACATTCTGAGTGAAATATATCCTGGCTACATGACAAGTATGCTGTGTTTCACCCTGTACAGGCACAACGCTGCTGCAATGCTACATTTAGGGCCTGCGCTTGCTCGGCAGGCTAAATGATTAATAACTTTGGTGCAATGTTTCACTAAGACGGAGCATCAGAATGTGTTTTCAGTTTTTACGTCCACCTTCAACGAGCCATTCGGGAAGGGCTGCCATTTGCAGCTCCTTATTTGCTTTTTTATTACCATATATTCCCAGGGGATTCAAACCCCATTTAAAGAGCACGAACAGCCCTGATAAACATGGCAGCAATACAAATACTCTGCCCTCAACAGCGAGTAATCACGTTGCTATTGTCTCACATTGAAACCTAAAGATCCCTTCATTGAACAGCACTGCATCCTCACCTCAGTTTAACTGTGGCATGGTGGCGCAGCGGTAGAGTTGCTGCCTTACAGCGAATGCAGCGCCGGAGACTCAGGTTCGATTCTGACTACGGAGTTTGTACGTTCTCCCCGTGACCTGCGTGGGTTTTCGCCGAGATCTTCGGTTTCCTCCCACTCTCCAAAGACGTACAGGTATGTAGGTTAATTGGCTGGGTAAATGTAAAAATTGTCCCTAGTGTGTGTAGGATAGTGTTAATGTGCGGGGATCGCTGGGCGGCGCGGACTCGGTGGGCCGAAGGGCCTGTTTCCGCGCTGTATCTCTAAATCCAAATCTAAATCTAACTCTCAAATGCACCATGAATACAAAATATAAATTTAGATAGTACTTTTCTTGATCCGTACGAGTGTCAAAGGTTATGGGGAGAAGGCAGGAGAATGGGGTTAGGAGGGAGAGATAGGTCCACCGTGATTGAATGGCGGAGTAGACTTGATGTGCCGAAGGGCCTGATTCTGCTCCTATTCCTTATGACTTTAAAATGTTTTACATCAAAACAGGCAACCATTTTGGAAGACTCATGACTGCATGGTGTTCTCATACACAATTCAAGGAGGTTAGGGTGTGCAGGAAGGAACTGCAGATGCTGGTTTATAACAAAGATAGACACAAAACGCTGGAGTAACTCAGCGAGACAGGCAGCATCTCTGGAGAGAAGAAATGAAGAGGAGTCTCTTCAGTCTGAAGAAGGGTCTCGACCCGAAACGTCGCCCATTCCTTCTATCCAGAGAGGTTGCCTGTCCCGCTGAGTTACTCCAGCATTTTGTGTCTATCTTCAAGAATATCATCACCTGTGCTGCCAATTCTACCCTGCCTTCACTTCCTCACTTTCTCTATCACAATCCACTGAGATTGTGATAGCGACTAAATTCTATTGGACTTTCACAGCCATTTTGACCACACGTTTTGTCCGGAAATCGTTCACATTCAATGGATCTGAAATAAAGCTTCAAAGATTATGAAGGGAAACATCATCCTTTTAGAGTCATAGAGTCGTAGAGTGATATAGTGTGGAAACAGGCCCTTCGGCCCAACTTGCCCACACCGGCCAAAAATGTCTCAGCTACACTAGTCCCACTTGCCTGCGTTTGGTCCATAACCCTCCAAACCTGTCCTATCCATGTACCTGTCCAAACTGATCTCCCGGTGGCCGAGCTCTTCAACTCTCCCTCCCATTCCCAGTCTGACCTTTCTGTCATGGGCCTCCTCCAGTGCCATAGTGAGGCCCACCGGAAATTGGAGGAACAGCACCTCATATTTCGCCTAGGTAGTTTGCAGCCCAGTGGTATGAACATCGACTTCTCCAACTTTAGATAGTTCCTCTGTCCCTCTCTTCCCCTCCTCCTTCCCAGATCTCCCTCTATCTTCCTGTCTCCACCTATATCCTTCCTTTGTCCCGCCCCCCTGACATCAGTCTGAAGAAGGGTCTCGACCCGAAACGTCACCCATTCCTTCTCTCCCGAGATGCTGCCTGACCTGCTGAGTTACTCCAGCATTTTGTGAATAAATACCTTTGATTTGTACCAGCATCTGCAGTTATTTTCTTATACTACCTGTCCAACTGTTCCTTAAACGATGGGATAGTCCCAGCCTCAACTACCTCCTCTGGCAGCTTGTTCCATACACCCACCACCCATTGTGTAAAAAGGTTACCCCTCGGATTCCTATGAAATCTTTTCCCCCTTCACCTTGAACCTTATTCCTCTGGTCCTCCATTCCTCTACTCTGAGCAAGAGACTGTGCATCTACCCGATCTATTCCTCTTATGATTTTGTACACAATTATTTTCTTTCTCTCATAGTCTTTTTCTTCCAAATTCTGCTCCAAATATCCTGAACATTTCAACATTTCTATCAGCAACAGGGATTTATGAATAAAATCAGTCGTGATTCTATTTGACAGAGTTGCTTCAACAATCCAAGATTGACGTTCAAACTGATTAACATGGAAGTACGCTTTCAAAAATCTAATTATTTCCCTGCATATCCATGTGCTTATCTAGAAGCTGCTTGGAAGCCACTTTCTTATCTGCCTGCACCACCACCCTTGGCAGCACGTTCCAGTCACCACCCACCACTCTCTGCGTAAAAAATCTTTCCCGCTGGTCTCCTTTAAGCTTTGCCCCCCTCACCTGAAAAATATACCCTCTATATACCTTGAGATTTTCATCCTGGGGAACAGGTTGTGACTGTCGATGCTATTGATGCTTTTCATCTATAAACCTAAAACTCTTGTTTGTTTGTTTGTTTGTTTGTTCCTGAACTACAGTCAAAACGGTGCACGGTAGCGCGACAATTGTGGCCCACCTTCCTCACCGTCGTCCCTTTGGTGCTAATGGAAGAAGTTTCATTGAAATCGGTGTTATATTTTTTAAGTTATTCACATTTTAAAGTTTAAATCTATCTCCTAGGGAGGGAGGGGGGGGAGGGAGGGAGGCAAGGGGGGGGGGGGAGGAGGGAGGGGGTGGAGGGAGGGGGGAGGAGAGATAAGGGGGGTTGAGGGGGTGGAGTGGGGGGGAGGGGGGGGAAGGGAGGGGAAGAGGGGGAGGGAGGGGGATGGAGGGAGGGAGGGAGGGGGAGGGAGGAGGGGGGATAAGGGGTGTTGAGGGGAATGGAGGGGAAGGGGAGGGGAGGGGAAGGGGGTGGAGGCAGGGGTGGAGGGGGGGGAGGGGGAAGAGGGAGTGAAGGGGGGGAGGAGAGGGGGAGGAGAGGGTGCTGCACCAATGCAGGAGTGGTTTGGGCCCAATGGGTCCACTTGGTCTAATACTTTTCTATAAGTCTATGAGGTCTTCTCGTAACCATGGGAGTTCCAGAGAAAACAACCTAAACATCTAACTTGAATCAAATTAAAACAATCTAACTTTGTCAAGGGGTGGTCCCAGGGGTGGGGGTGGAGGCAGAGTGGAGGAAAGTGGCTTTTGAGCAGCTTTTAGATAACCTCTAATTCGGGCAGTGTTCGGGTAAACCTCTTCTGCACCCTCTCCAAAGTCTCCACGCCTTCATTGTAACGGGGTGACTAGAACTGCACGCAATACTCCAAATGTGTCAGGAAGGAACTGCAGTTGGCGGTTTTACACCGAAGATAAGACGCAGCATGCTGGAGTAACTCAGCGGGACAGGCAGCATCTCTGGATAGAAGGAATGGGCAACGTTTCGTGTCTTGGTGCAATACTCCAAATGCGGCCGAACCGAAGTCCTATAAAGCAGCAACATGACTTTGTGACTCTTACACTCATGAGAGCAAACATGCCATACGCCTTCTTTCTCACTTTGTTGGCACTGCTTGCGTTGCCACATTCAGGAAACTATGCACTTGAAGGGAGCTATAACTTAAAAGAGGCATTCAAAACCATGGTGCTATTTAACTAAATGAGGGAACCCATTCCTGGATCACAGCTACGAAAGATCGTGAAGAAAACAAAAACACACAGCAAGTTGTTTTCATCTAGAATATATTTTATGTAAAAGAAAATCATGGAGGCAATTTCTAAGCTAACTTTTCAAAGAGAATTAGAAAAATACTTCAATGGAATTAGTTTACATGGCCAATGAGAAAGAATAAGGAAACACAACAAACTGGGTAATTCTACTGCACAGAGTTTGTACGTTCTCCCCGTGACCTGCGTGGGTTTTCTCCGAAATCTTCGGTTTCCTCCCACACTCCAAAAACGCACAGGTTTGTAGGTTAATTGCCTTGGTATAAGTGTAAATTGTCTCTAGTCTGTGTCGGGTGGTGTTAATGTGCGGGGATCGCTGGTCGGCGTGGACTCGGTGGGCCTAAGGGCCTGGTTCCCGCCCGCCCTGTATCTCTAAACGAAACTAAATCACCAAAGAGCTGGTGCCAACTGAAGAAGGGTCTCAACCCGAAAACGTCACCCATTCCCTTTTGTCCAGAGATGCAGCCTGACCCGTTGAGTCACTCCAGCATTTTGAGTCTATATTCGGTTTAAATCAGCATCGGCAGTTCCTCCCTACGCCAACATGGTCTTCCTCCATCCCACGAAGCTCTGAGTCGGGCCCTTTTATACACCCATATCACAGCAGCATTCTTAATTGTAATGTATTTCTGGGTAGAGCTCTTAAGGATAGCGGAGTCAGGGGGTATGGGGAGAAGGCAGGAACGGGGTACTGATTGAGAATGATCAGCCATGATCACATTGAAGGGCCCGAATGGCCTCCTCCTGCACCTATTATCTATTGTCTATTGTAGCAAAGTGAACCTGCAGTTGTCAACTACTGAGGCAACATTTCTGCTCTGCAGTGACAAAAGCAAATTGCATCAAGGTTACCGGCCGTTATTAAAGACCCGGCTGAATACCTCTTCTCATTACTGGCAAAGCACAACACCAAAGAAAGGTCAGGATAGTGAATGAAGTGAAAGGTAGTGGGAGGTTGCAATGCAGTTCACATGTCCTAGTGGATTTCCTTCTATCTGCACCCTACCCTATTCCCCAACTCCAGTGATATTCACGATCAGCACACGATGATTTATTTCTTGACATTTCCCACTTGGCCAATTTTTCAGCTGGAAAATAACTGCTTTGCTCGTCCTTAGCCCCATAAATAACAGCGGCTTCGTCAGCAATAAGGATGCCTGTGGGCTTCTAGTCAAGTGGAATTCCAGGGGTACTCAGGAGATTGTGCAACGTTTGCCTGCCTCAGCTTGTGTAGCACCTGGAATTCATCACAAGCTGGTTGTTGTAACCACTGAAGTGGAGACGGGATCAACTTCACATGGTTTGAATATGATTTGCTTCGTTTCTGCAAAACATGATCCGATGAAGATTAGCCACTGCAGCCTGCCTAAGTTGCTCAGGCCAAGCTGGTTCAACGTTGAAAGACGGATTCTATTTCCTTAGATTGACTGCCGTCCAACTGCGATCCCTTGCTTGATTTTTCTAAAGTTGGTGAAAGGGCTGGTCTCCGTTGTGGCTGCCTCTGCTGTAGATCCTCTAGTTAGTATTAAGCCTCGTTCGCTACAGTATGTACTAGTAAGGCTTTCAAGTAATCCCGGCATTCCCTCTCTCTCTCTATCCCTCCCCCACCCAAGTCGCACCAGCTTCTCATTTTCACCCAATAAACAGCTGCCAGTGGCCTGTTTCCTTTATCATCGTAACTTTTTTGGTTATCTCTCATTCATTGTTCTTTATCTCTCTACATCACCGTCTATGTCTCTCGTTTCCATTATTCTTAGCTAGGCTGAAGAAGGGTCTCGACCCAAAACATCACCCACTCCTTCTCTCCAAAGATTCTGCCTGTCCCGCTGAGTTACTCCAGCTTTGTGTGCCTATCTGCTAGTAAGGCTAACGTAAAATAGCCATGAATTATTTGCAGGCAGCCATATTTGAGGAGGATGTTCCAGCATCCCTCCCGACTGATGGAATCAAAGGCATTAGTGGTCAAAATGGCCACGTTTCTTCGTGGTGCATCTCCTGGCAGCACTCTTGGAGTTGTCACGCGATGAATATCAGGTCTGTTGTGCCACTAGAAGGACAGAACCTACGCACTGCAGAGAATTGTGGACGCAGCCCAGACCATCGCACAAACCAACCTCCCTTCTATTGACCATTTTATACCTCACGCTGCCTCGGCAAGGCCAGCAGCATAATCAAGGTCGAGTCACACCCTGGCCACTCCATCTTCTCCCCTCTCCCATCAGGCAAAAGGTATAGAAGTGTGAAAATGCACACCTCCAGATTCAGGGACCGTTTCTTCCCATCAGTCCTTGGGTGGGGGTGGATGAGAAGTATCCTGATGAGGCCTCTTTAGTCAGAGGGTGATGAATCTGTGGAATTCTTTGCCACAGACGGCTGTGGTGGCCAAGTCAGTGGATATTTTTAAGGCAGAGATAGATAGAATCTTGATTAGTACGAGTGTCAGAGGTTATGGGGAGAAGGCAGGAGAATGGGGTTAGGAGGGAGAGATAGATCTGGTGCGATTGAATGGTGGTGTAGATTTGATGGGCCCAATGGCCTAATTCTACTCCTATTCCTTAAGACCTTATGGTGATGGATATAAGGTAGACTCCTTTGTACACAAGACAGTCATACATAGAAACATAGAAAATAGGTGCAGGAGTAGGCCATTCGGCCCATCGAGCCAGCACCGCCATTCAATGTGATCATGGCTGATCAGTAAAATCAGTACCCCATTCATGTTTTTACCCCATGGCACTTGATTCCTTTAACACTAAGAGTTAAATCTAACTCCTTTCTTGACGAAGGTCATAATTATGACTTCTTTGAGGTCCCCTTTGAGGTAGATTTCTCTCTCCAGGTCTGGGGAAGCAGGCTGTGAACTTATAACTTTTTTTTTTTTTTTTTTTTTTAAATCAAAAAATACTTTATTCAAGTAATAAATATCATTTACAAAACATCTTTTTTAAACAAACCCATCCGACATTTCCGGAGGTTACATATTCAATACAGGCATTTACTTAGACATTTACATACATTTACATACATATCCCTTATTTGGAGGGGCGTCTCTCTCCACCACACCCTGCCCCCCATGTCCAGCAGCGGAAGGACCCTAGACTGTGGTCCTCCCCCACAGGGCCTTGGCGTTGGCTGCACCGAGCTTCAGAGCGTCCCTCAGCACGTACTCCTGCAGTCTGCAGTGGGCCAGTCGGCAACATTCCTTGACGGACAGCTCGCTCCGCTGGGAGGTCAACAAGGATCGGGCAGACCAAAGAGCGTCTTTCACCGAGTTGATGACCTTCCAGCAGCACTCGATGTCAGTCTCGGAATGCGTCCCTGGGAACAGTCCGTAGAGCACAGAGTCCTCTGTGACGGAGCTGCTCGGAATGAATCGTGACAGGGACCCCTGCAGACCTCTCCAGACTCTCCTGGCAAATCCACACTCTTTGAAGAGGTGGGCCACCGTCTCCTCTCCGTAGCAGCCGTCCCGTGGGCAGCGTGCGCTGGTAGTGAGGTTCCGGCGGTGCAGGAAGGATCTGACTGGGAGGGCTCCCCTCACCGCCAGCCAAGCCAGGTCTTGGTGCTTGTTGGTGAGTACTGGCGATGAGGCATTTTGCCAGACAAGCTGGGCTGTCTGTTCTGGGAACCACGCCACAGGATCCATGGAGTCATTCCCCTGCAGTGCCTGCAGGACGTTCCGTGCTGACCACTGCCCGATGGACTTGTGGTCAAAGGTGTTGGTCCGGAAGAACCTGTCCACAAACGACAGATGGTTCGGCAATGTCCAGCTGACTGGCACATTGCGTGGCATCTGCGCCAGGCCCATCCTTCGCAACACCGGGGACAGGTAAAACCTCAGCAGGTAGTGGCATTTGGTGCCCACGTGCCTTGGCTCTATGCTCCGCCTGATGCAGCCACACACGAAAGTGGCCATCAGAATGAGGGCGACATTGGGCACGTCTTTACCCCCGTTGTCTGCCGACTTGTGCATTGTGGCCCGTCACACCCGGTCCATCGCCGACCCCCAGATGAAACGGAAGACGGCCCGGGTGATCCCCGTGGCGTAGGAGGGAGGGACGGGCCACACTTGCGCCAAGTACAGCAGCCCCGAGAGCACCTCACACCTGATGACCAGGTTTTTCCCCGTGATGGAGAGGGAGCGCTGCTTCCACAGCTCCAGCTTCTTCCCCACCCTGGCTATCCGCTCCAGCCAATTCTTGTTACACGCCTCAGCCTTCCCGAACCAGATCCCCAGCACCTTCAGGAAGTCAGGCTTGATGGAAGATCGGTCGGGCCAGTTGCCAAAGAGCATGGCCTCGCTCTTCCTGCCGTTTACCCTGGCCCCCGTGGCCAACTCAAACTGGTCGCAGACGCTGATCAGTCTGCGGACCGACCCTGGATCCGAGCAGAAGACGGCGACATCGTCCATGTACAGGGAGGCCTTGACCTGAGTGCCCCCACTGCCTAGCAATGTCACTCCTCTTATGCTCGCATCCTTCCTGATGGATTCGGCAAAGGGTTCAATGCAACAGACGAACAAGACAGGGGAAAGAGGGCAACCCTGCCTGACTCCAGACCTGACGGGGAAGCTGTCTGATTCCCACCCATTAATTTGGACTGCACTACAGATATCGGAGTAGAGCAGTTGTATCCACTTCCTGATTCCCTCCCCAAAGCCCATTTTGGAGAGCACGTCCCTCATGTACGTGTGCGATATCCTGTCGAAGGCCTTCTCCTGGTCCAAGCTGACCAGGCAGGCATCCACCCGTCTGTCCTGCACGTAGGCAATGGTATCTTTCAGCAGCACCAGGCTGTCTGAGATTTTCCTGCCAGGTACAGCACAGGTTTGGTCCGGGTGGATCACCTGTCCCAGAGCAGACTTGACCCGGTTGGCGATGGCCTTAGACAGGATCTTGTAGTCTACATTCAACAATGTGATGGGTCTCCAATTCCTTAAGTCATTCATCTCCCCCTTCTGCTTGTAGATCAGGGTGATGTTGCCCTTCCTCATAGAGTCTGACATGCTGCCGGCTAGAAGTATATCGTTGTACACTTCCAGCAGGTCCGGGCCCACCCAGTCCCACAGAGCCGAGTACAACTCTGCCGGTAAGCCATCGCCTCCGGGAGTTTTACTCGAGTCAAAGGAACGGATGGAGCCAGTCAGCTCCTCCAGGGTCAGTGGTTGGTCCAGACTCTCCCGCTTGCTGTCGTCCAAGACTTCCGTGATGGAGGACAGGAAGTTCTGGGAGGCGGTGCTGTCTGTGGTCTTTACATCGTACAGATCCTTATAAAAGGATCTGCAGATCTTGAGCATGTCTGTCTGCGAGGATGTTACCGAGCCGTCCTCCTCCCTAAGGCTTTTGATCACAGAGCTCCCCCTGTGAACCTTATGGAAGAAGTAACGTGAGCACGTCTCATCCTGCTCAACATGGCGGACCCTGGACCGGAAGATGATCTTGGAGGATTCAGAGGTAAAGAGCCGAGCTTGCCGGCCCTTCAACTCTCTCAGTTCCTCCCTCACATCCACCCCTCTCCTCTGCAGAAGGAGTAGCTGCTGCAAATCTGTCTGGAGTTGACACAGTTCCCTCTTACCCTGTCTTGCTCTCTGAACACCTTTGGAGACGAAGAACTTCTTGATGTTCTCCTTTGTTGCCTCCCACCAGAGTGTCTGGGAGTCAAAGAGGGGCCTCACAGTTCTCCAACATACGTAGTCCCTCTTTAGCTCCTTAACGTTCTCCGGGGTCAACAGCTCCACGTTTAGCTTCCACGTCCCTCTGCCCGCCTTCCGGTCCTCCAGTAGGTGACAGGTGGCCTGAAGGAGGCAGTGGTCAGAGAAGAACACCGGCACGAGGTCGGTGTGTCTGACCGTGACGGCCCTCGATGTGAAGAGGAAGTCTATCCGGGACTGGGCTGAACCGTTCGGTCCTGACCAGGTGAACCGTGGCTGGACTCCGCCTGCAGGGTCACTGAAGGCGTCGCGCAGCTTTGCATCTTTGACCGTTTCCACCAGGAGTTTGGAGGTGCCGTCCAGTCTGTGGTTGGCACTGCCGGATCGTCCAGCTGCATCGATGATGCAGTTGAAGTCACCGGCCAGAACGAGCGGTCTAGACGTGGCCAGCAGCGGTGGGAGCTGCTGGAGGACGGCCACTCGCTCGCTCCACCTGGGTGAGGCATACACATTAATCAGCCGGAGCGGAGAACCACGGTACATTACATCCACCACCAAGAGACGACCCCCCACCACCTCCCTTACCTCAGTGATGGTGAAGCCCCCTCCCCGCAGCAAGATCCCCAGACCGGACGCACGACAATCATTTCCCCCCGACCATACCGACAGTCCGTGGGGCCACCATCGCAACCACCTCCGATAGCAGCGAAGGTGTGGCAGCCCGCACTCCTGTAAAAAACGTCACATCCGCCTTTACCTTGGCCAGGTACTGCAAGGCAGTTACACATCGCGCAGTGCTCTTCACACTGCGCACGTTTAAGGATGCCAGTTTCAGCTCCATTGTCCTTTAGTGTCCCAGGCGATCCTCCCGCATGCCAATCATCTGGCTGAGTTCCTGCACATTTTTGTCGCACAGGTAGTGGTACAGGTTGGTGGCTTCCTCAGCACAGGGTGTATTTTCTGGCGAGGCCACTGCGCTGCTCCCAGTTTCCTGGAGCTGGGGCCCATTGGCCACTGCACTGCTCCCGGTCTCCCGGAGCTGGGGCCCATTTGCCACTGCACTGCTCCCGGTCTCCCGGAGCTGGGGCCCATTGGCCACTGCACTGCTCCCGGTCTCCCGGAGCAGGGGCCCATTGGCCGTTGTGCCGCTCACGGTCTCCCGGAGCAGGGGCCCATTGGCCGTTGTGCCGCTCACGGTCTCCTGGGGCTGGGGCCCATTGGCACTGCTCCCAGTCTCCTGGGGCTGGGGCCCATTGGCCGTTGTGCCGCTCACGGTCTCCTGGGGCTGGGGCCCATTGGCACTGCTCCCAGTCTCCTGGGGCTGGGGGGCAACAGACACGTTCTTTCTCTTACCTTCCTCCTCCCCCGTTTTCTTCCTCTGCCTCTGCCTCCGTTGCCGGCTCTTCCTGGTCGTCTCATCCTCCGATGCGGAGAGGCTGCTGGCCTCGTCCTGGGAGAGGACTCTTTTTTGGGACTTGCTTGCCCCCTCCGCCTTTTTCTCCGTGCGCACAGCCTTCAATGTTTTCCTCGATTTTACCAACTGCCATTCCTCCTCTTCCTGTTCCCCCTCTTCCATCGACTCACCCTCGTGGGCAGGGGCCTGGGGGGCTCTGTCCTGCGGTTGGGGGCTCCTGGTGGTCGCGTTGTCATCGCCCCTGCTCTCCTTTCCCTTTTGGGCTTTTGCCGTGGTAGGAGGCGTCTCGTCCACCCTGGGTGTGCTGGCAGCGGCCCCTCTTATCGCCTGTGCATAAGTGCTTGCTCTTTTAGGGCAGGCCCTGTAAAGGTGGCCTGCCTCCCCACACAGGTTGCAGCTCTTACTCTCTTTACAATCCCTTGTCTCGTGGCTTTCTAACTTGCAGTTTCTGCAGACGACTGTCCTGCATTCTGCCGCCACGTGCCCAGGTTTGTTGCATTTCCTGCACACCCTGGGCTGCCCCGCGTACGTCGTGTAGCCCCGGTTCCCTCCGATAGCGAACACCGAGGGAGGGTGGATGATGAATCCCTTCCCGTCCACCCTCAGCTTCACCTTCACTTGCCTCTTGCTCGTCCAGATCCCGAACAAGTCCTTTATGTCCACGCAGTTTCCGGCCCCTTCGACGTAGCGCGCGAGGAAGGTGAGGACATCCACGACGGGCACATGTGGGTTAAACATGTGCACCGTGATCATTCGTTCCCTCTGGGTGGGGAGGGTGAAGAGCGGCTGCACCTTCAGGAGTGACAGCGGGGCTTCATCCCCCTTCTCACGGAAGTCCTGCAGCAACTTCTGCCATCCCGACGGGTTCTGGAAGGTAACGTCGAAGTATCCGTTACCTGGGAAGTCCTGGAGGCAGAAGATGTCCCCGGCCTTGAATCCACAGGCCTCCAGCAGCACCTTCTTGATGAAGAGATCCCTTGAACTTATAACTGGAGTTCCTCATTCCCAAGTTTCAGGGTCACACACACTCACATTGTCATTTAAAACATTGTAATACGGGCATTTCAAACCTCCTTTGGTCAATGGTGATGGCAAGGTTGACTTTACTGAATGGATTGCACTGGGATGGAGTCAAGGATGCTCATCTCAAGGGCAGAGAGTGTAATGTTTGAGGAGGTCTTCAGAGTTTTCCTTCCTGAGCATTGAATGCCTGTCTGATGCCAATCAGTTTAGCTTAGAGATACAGCATGGAAACAGGCCCTTTGGCTAGGGTTGCCAACTGTCCCATATTAGCCTGGACATCCCGTATTTTGGGCTAAATTGGTTTGTCCTGTACGGGACTTCCCTTGTCCCGTATTAGACCCGGACAGCGCTGTAGGCCCGGACACTATAGGCCCGGACACTGTAAGCCTGGACACTGTAAACCCGGACACTGTAGGCCCGGACACTGTAGGCCCAGACACTGTCGGCCCGGACACTGTAGGCCCAGACACTGTAGGCCCGGACACTGTAAACCCGGACACTGTAAACCCGGACACTGTAGGCCCGGACACTGTAGGCCCGGACACTGTAGGCCCGGACACTGTAGGCCCGGACACTGTAGGCCCGGATACTGTAGGCCCGGACACTGTAAACCCGGACACTGTAGGCCCGGACACTGTAGGCCCGGACACTGTAGGCCTGGACACTGTAGGCCCGGACACTGTAGGCCCGGACACTGTAGGCCCGGACACTGTAGGCCCGGACACTGTAAACCCGGACACTGTAAACCCGGACACTGTAGGCCCGGACACTGTAGGCCCGGACACTGTAGGCCCGGACACTGTAGGCCCGGACACTGTAGGCCCGGACACTGTAGGCCCGGACACTGTAGGCCCGGACACTGTAGGCCCGGATACTGTAGGCCCGGACACTGTAAACCCGGACACTGTAAACCCGGACACTGTAGGCCCGGACACTGTAGGCCCGGACACTGTAGGCCCGGACACTGTAGGCCCGGACACTGTAGGCCCGGACACTGTAAACCCGGACACTGTAAACCCGGACACTGTAGGCCCGGACACTGTAGGCCCGGACACTGTAGGCCCGGACACTGTAGGCCCGGACACTGTAGGCCCGGACACTGTAGGCCCGGACACTGTAGGCCCGGACACTGTAGGCCCGGACACTGTAGGCCCGGATACTGTAGGCCCGGACACTGTAAACCCGGACACTGTAAACCCGGACACTGTAGGCCCGGACACTGTAGGCCCGGACACTGTAGGCCCGGACACTGTAGGCCCGGACACTGTAGGCCCGGACACTGTAGGCCCGGACACTGTAAACCCGGACACTGTAAACCCGGACACTGTAGGCCCGGACACTGTAGGCCCGGACACTGTAGGCCCGGACACTGTAGGCCCGGACACTGTAGGCCCGGACACTGTAGGCCCGGACACTGTAAACCCGGACACTGTAAACCCGGACACTGTAGGCCCGGACACTGTAGGCCCGGACACTGTAGGCCCGGACACTGTAGGCCCGGACACTGTAGGCCCGGACACTGTAAACCCGGACACTGTAAACCCGGACACTGTAGGCTCGGACACTGTAGGCCTGGACACTGTAGCCCGGGGGGCGCTGTAGTCCCGAACAGTGTAGGCACGGGTGCCGCCTAACAGCGGTTGCTTAGCAATCCGCCTACAGTGTCCGGGTGGCCGCCATTGGTGGAGCTGGAGCACGTGGCCGCTGGCTGGGTGAGGTCACATGGGGCGCGTTAAAAATAATATTTACAATACAATAAAACAAAACAGAACCCACCACCATAATACACGACCCACAAATGTACTAAGTAAACTATTAACAACTATATTACAATCCTTGTCCAGGATACATTCCAGCCCCCGCGGTGCCCAACGGCCTCGGAAATCCATTGGAAGGAACTGCAGATGCTGGTTTACACTGAAGATTGACACAAAATGCTGGAGTCACTCAGCGGGACGGGCAGCACCTCTGGATAGAAGGAATGGGTGACGTTTCGGGTTGAGACCCTTCTTCAGACTGAGAGTCAGAGGAGAGGGAGATACAGAGATGTGGAAGGGTAAGGTGTGAAAAAGGAGACATCAAAGAGGATGGGGATCAAGGATAATATAGAATAGATCGTCGTTTGCTGTTGAAAACCTTGAGGTTATGCATCATGAGCACAGAAATGCCTTGTGGAATTGGGCAAAAAGGGTGAACCTCCAGCTATTCACTTACTGTGGGAGGAGCCAGCGCTGCCGTCGCAGCTGCGGCTTGCCTGCAGTCCGTCTGTCTTTTGTGTTTTTTGTTGTTTTTGTCTGAATCGTAGTTTTAATATGGTGTAGGGTTTGTATGTTATGTGGGGGGGAGGGGGTGGGAGGGAACGGGAACTGTGACATTCTCTCTCCCGAACGGAGACGCGACCTTTGTTTCTGTGTCGTGTCTCCGTTCCCGCTGCGGCCTACCATCGGCCATGCACCTGGGACCACCTGGGGCTCTGGTTCGCAGAGCCCGCGGCCCGGACTCACCACCTGCGGCGCTGGCTGCCTGCGGATGCTGCGGGAGCGGCTGCGACTCGTCTCCGGAGGCGTCGGCGTGGGCCGCGTGGACGTCGGAAGCCCGCAGGCCCCTGGGTGGGGGCCGACATCGGGAGCACCGGCAGCGGCAGAGGCAGCGTGTTCGCCCGCCCCGAATCGCGGGGCTTGGGTCGGCCCGCCACGGACCTTTCACCATCCGGCGCGGCCTGGAATAGGCCGCGGGATATTCACCGCCCAGCGGGGGCTTCAATATCGGGAGCCCCGACCGCCCCGACGTGGCAAAGACAACAGCCTGACCGCGGGACAAGACGGCAGGGAAGAGAAAAAGACATTCTGGCCTTCCATCACAGTGAGGAGGGACTGGAGGAGACTCACTGTGATGGATGTTTCTTTTTGTTTGGTGTTAGTTTGTGATTGTATGTGTTATTGCATTTTTATTGATTATTCTTATTGGTCTTATTGTTCAACTGCGGGTAATGTTTCATTTCACTACACATTTATGTGTATGTGACAAATAAACGACTATTGACTATTGACTATTGACTATTGACTATTGACCTGCTCTGACAATCACTTCCTGCCCCATCTCTGCTGTTTGCTTATGGTTGCCAGTGCAGTCAATAACTAATGTAGTAAAACATGCCAGCGGGAATATCACTTTCTTGATAAATACCTCAAACTCCGTCAAATAGCACTGAAATACTGGAACAAGCAGTATTTTGTTTGTGGGCTGATATTTTAGCCATTTACAAACAGGGGACAAAAAGTGTAAACATCTGGCCAGAATTTACTATTGGTTCCAAACAACAGCTTAAAACAATGCAGTCATATTCTCATTATATTGTACAAACACCATATGTGCTTTAATTAAAGCTTTACCTATTATTGACACAACCTAGTTCAAATGGTATTGCCCATATCCACAGCTAATTTGTCTTCCTTTCTGCCTTACACCATACCTCATTAGGAGGTGATGAAGTGTTAGGTGAAAAGGCAAATCAATCAGTGGGATATTTGGTTGAGAAGCGTGATTTTCCGACGGGGTATTAATGAAAAGCAGACAAGGTTGGTTGTTCCTTGGCTACGCTACTCGCAAAGCCTCGTGGCTCACCTGACAACTTTCGTGCTGTTTCGAAAGACTTGCATGTCGACCATACAGGTACCATCGGCTTGAGCAATGAGATTGATGTCTGCAAATTCTGCCTGGAAAAAAAGAATTCAAATGGCTGCTAAGTACACGGTGAAAGGTTATCTAAACATTAATCAAAGCAATCAAACGCATTGATTCTGCAAGTCTTTGATTATCAGGAGGACCTTTATCTGAACATTAACATGTCAGGCGGAAAAATGAAACAGTTGGAAACATAGAAACATAGAAACATAGAAAATAGGTGCAGGAGTAGGCCATTCAGCCCTTCGAGCCAGCATTGCCATTCAATATGATCAAGGCTGATCATCCAAAATCAGTATCCCATTCCTGCTTTTTCCCCAGATCCCTTGATTCCGTTAGCCCTAAGAGCTAAATCTAAAAGAGCTAAAGTTAAAAGTTTTCTAATAAGTGAAATATTTAATTCAAGATCATTATTCTATAATGGATTTCATTTTAGTCTGTTTATAAGGGATGGATATTTGATTTATTAAAGTCATATTTAAATGATTTGTGTTTTGTTGACATCAGAATTCACATTTACAAAAACATCTTAATTTCAATCAGGTTGATATCTTAAAATAAAATGATTACTTGCATGAGCGTATTTATTCACAAAATGCTGGAGTAACTCAGCAGGTCAGGTAGCATCTCAGGAGAGAAGGAATGGGCGATGTTTCGGGTCGAGACCCTTCTTCAGACTGACATGAGCGTAGTGATTTATTTACTAAACTGTGTTACACGACAGATCTGTAAGTCACATACAAAATAACTCATCAGAGATGTAATGCTGAGGCTCTCTAAGGCACTGGTCAGGCTGCATTTGGAGTACTGTGAGCAAATCTGGGCCCCATATCTGAGGAAGGATGTGCTGGCTCAGGGTCTAGAGGAGGTTTACAAGAATGATTCCAGGAATGAGTGGGTTAGCATATGATGAGCGTTTGACAGCACTGGGCCTGTACTCGCTGGAGTTTGGAAGGTTGAGGGGGGACCTCATTGAAACCTACAGAATAATGAAAGGCATAGCTAGAGTGGATGTGGAGAGGATGTTTCCACTGGTGGGAGAGTCATAGCCAGAGGTCATAGCCTCAGAATTAAAGGGCACACTTTCAGAAAGGAGATGAGGAGGAACTTCTTTAGTCAGAGGGTAGTTAATCTGTGGCACTCATTGCCACAGAGGGCTGTGGAGGCCAAGTCAGTGGATATTTTTAAGGCAGAGATGGACAGAATCTTAATTAGAACGGGTATCAAGGGTTATGGGGAGAAGGCAGGAAAATGGGATTAGGAGGCAGAGATCAGCCATGATTGAATGGCGGAGTAGACCCGATGGGCCGAATGGCCTAATTCTACTCCTATAATTTGTGGATTTGTGAACTGATCTAATTATCCTGCTAAAAGCCAGCATGCTAAAGGTATTCAGCTCCACTCAAACAGATTTGTGACTCTGTTATCCAGCTTTGGTTTTCACCATAAATGTGACGTTTATAAATGTGTGCCTGCAATTGACCTTTGGTCGGCTTTAGGAATACATCAGTGCCGTTTTTAATTTAATAATATTTTCGCTTTGTCTAAAGATCTGCGGGGAACAGAAGATAAAGTAACACGAGCGTACAATATCATTAAAACAAATAAAGCATTATTTTAATCCTGTCTCCAAAGTCAGTTGCTATTCATTTTAATGAGACCACTAGTGATTGGAGCAACGATTTAAAAATACGTAGTAAAGAAGTCATTATTTTACATCATTGCTCCCTCAACAGCTGTTAGAAAGAATGGAGTTCCACGTCTGACAGGAATATGTGGATTCCACGAAAGAGTTATCGTTCATCATTATAGATTTGTTCCCTTATAAAATCAATCAAAAGCCAACATTTCTTCATGGATTATCAAAGCATCACATAATCTTAAGTGCAATGTCATGTTAGCTTAGAGGCACAGTGTGGAAATAGGCCCTTCGGCCCATCGAGTCCATGCTGGCCATCGATCACCCATACACTAGTTCTATCTTACACGCTAGGGACTATTTGAAAATTATCGAGATCAACGTAGCAAACCTGCACATCTTTAGGATGTGGGAGTACTCAGAGAAAACCCACCCATTCAGAGGGAGAACGTGCAAACACCACACAGACAGCACCCGGGTCTCTGGCGCTGTAAGGTGGCAACTCTACCGTTGTGCCACTGTGCCAATAGACAATAGACAATAGGTGCAGGAGGAAGCCATTCGGCCCTTCGAGCCAGCACTGCCATTCAATGTGATCATGGCTGATCATTCTCAATCAGTACCCCATTCCTGCCTTTTCCCCATACCCCCTGACTCCGCTATCCTTCAGAGCTCTATCCAGCTCTCTCTTGAATGCATTCAGAGAATTGGCCTCCACTGCCTTCTGAGGCAGAGAATTCCACAGATTTACAACTCTCTGACTAAAAAGTTTTTCCTTATCTCTGTTCTAAATGGCCTGCCCCTTATTCTTAAACTGTGGCCCCTGGTTCTGGACTCCCCCAACATTGGGAACATGTTTCCTGCCTCTAACGTGTCCAACCCCTTAATAATCTTATACGTTTCGATAAGATCCCCTCTCATCCTTCTAAATTCCAGTGTATACAAGCCTAGTCGCTCCAGTCCTTCATCATATGACAGTCCCGCCATTCCGGGAATTAACCTAGTAAACCTATGCTGCACGCCCTCAATAGCAAGAATGTCCTTCCTCAAATTTGGAGACCAAAACTGCACACAGTACTCCAGGTGCGGTCTCACTAGGGCCCTGTACAACTGCAGAAGGACCACGCTATAGGCAGCTGGGAAGTCTATAAGGAAACTTGGTTTGGAACTTCATTCATATTTTCTTGTACACAATTGGACATTAACTGCAATGATCAATAATCTCTTTTCTGTACTGCATTCCAAAGGATAGAGAGAGAGACGGCTTCGATCGGTGTCAATCTAAACCAATCACTTCAACATACAATGATTTATCCCCCTTATTGTTATTGTTATTGTTTTATTTGCTTTGAGAAATAGATTCATTTTATCGAGTCTGAAGAAGGGTCTCGACCTGAAACGTCACCCATTCCCTCTCTCCTAGATGCTGCCTGACCTGCTGAGTTACTCCGGCATTTTGTGATACAATAGATTCATTTTGTTGACTTTGTCACGATCTCTCATAATTTTATGCAGTTTATTCAGTCTTTTTTGTTCACAATCCATGGCTAGACATTATTATATCTCTTCAGCCCACGGCCACATGCACGCAATTTGGTGCAGGCAGGAACTGCAGATGCTGGTTTAAGCCGGAGATGGACACAAAATGCTGGAGTAACTCAGCAGGACAGGCAGCCTCTCTGGAGCAGGGCCGTTTTTACAGCATTATGGGCCCCCGGGCAAAGCAGTGTACTGGGGCCCCTACCGTTACTCTCCCCCACCCCCCTTTCCCTACCAGCCCCCCCTGTCGTGCTGGCGAAAAGCACTTACCGAAAAGCACTTAGCGATGGACTTAGGGTGCTACATTGTTGCGAAAAGCACTTACAGATCGCTGTGAGAAGCACTTAGTGACCGAAAATGTTGCGAAAAAAAGCACTTATTGAACCTACATTTTAAAAGTAGTATTTATTTATTGCAAGTCACTTAACATACACAGATCAGCATGGGGCCCCTATGCTCGTGGGCCCCCGGGCAAGTTCCCATCAGGCCCATGCGTTAAGACGGCCCTGCTCTGGAGATGAGCTGAGACCCTCCTTCAGACTCGACCTGAAACGCCGCCCGTTCCTTCCCTCCAGAGATGCTGCCTGTGCCGTTGAGTTACTCCGGCATTTCGTGTCTATCCACATAATTCTCCTCTGCACCACCGGCAGGAGGACATCTGCTGCCATCGATGGTGTAACGGGGTCGGCTGTTGCAGAGTGCTTGAACATTATCAGAGGCAGAAAATCAAAGAACAAAACAAACTCTGTTGCCTGCAGAGAATGGTCACATGTCTACTCAGGAGCACGGGGAAGATGATAATCCCTCTCATTAACTTCAAGCACGCTGAATGATTACTCATTAGCTGGATGAAAATAGCGATGCAGCTTTAGAGACATAGAAACATAGAAACATAGAAAATAGGTGCAGGAGTAGGCCATTCGGCCCTTCGAGCCTGCACCGCCATTCAATATGATCATGGCTGATCATCCAACTCTGTATCCCGTACCTGCCTTCTCTCCATGCCCCCTGACCCCTTTAGCCACAAGGGCCACATCTAACTCCCTCTTAAATATAGCCAATGAACTGGCCTCAACTACCCTCTGTGGCAGAGAATTCCACAGATTCACCACTCTCTGTGTGAAAAAAAACGTTCTCATCTCGGTCCTAAAAGACTTCCCCAACTGTGACCCCTTGTTCTGGACTTCCCCAACATCGGGAACAATCTTCCTGTATCTAGCCTGTCCAACCCCTAAAATAATTTTGTAAGTTTAAACACCTTTCCTACAGAGTCATACAGTCATACAGCGTGGAAACAGGCCCTTCAGCCCAACTTGCCCACGCCGACCAACACGTCCCATCCTCACAAGTCCCACCTGCTCAGCATTGGACCTCTAAACCTCTCCTGTCCTTGTTTACGTGTCCAAAAGGGTGGAGAGAAATGGGCAGTTGATGGCCCGGGGTTTAGTTTAGTTAAGTTTGGAGATACAAGACAGGGACAGGCCCTTCTGCCCACCAGGTCCGTGCCAACCAGTGATTCCCGCATATTAACACTATCCTACACCCACCCAGGGCCAATTTTAAAAAAAAAGTTTACCAGGCCAATGAACCTACAACCTGTACGTCTTTGGAGCGTGGGAGGAAACCGAAGATCTCGGAGAAAACCCACGCATGTCACGGGGAGAACGTACAAACTCCATACAGGCAGCACCCGTAGTCGGGATCGAACCAGGGTCTCCGGCGCTGCATTCGCTGCAAGGCAGCAACTCTACCGCTGCGCCACCGTGCCTCCAGAGAAATGGACAGTAGATGTTAGCACTTATGTTTCCTCGGAGTACTTGAAGCGGACCATGTGTCTGTACAGTGTAAAGGGATCGATTGTAACCATGTATTGCCTTCCTGCTGACTAGGTAGCACGCAACAAAAGCTTTTCACTGTAACACGGTACACGTGACAATAAACTCAACTGAAATTGAAACTTTAAAGGCAATCAGCTCAATATTTAAAGTGACTGCATGTGTCTAAAGCTTCCCTGAAGTCTAAAGAAATGCTTCGAAGCATCAGCTGACTGTGGTTGGAAATTTGATTGTGCTTTGTTTCGGTGAAACGCAAAAGATGGAAAGGCATTGCAATGGAAAATAAAAATATAAATTATCATTCAAAATGAATGTGATAGAAAATAACGCAGAGCAATAACCCAGGGGCGGTCACGGTGGCGCAGCGGTAGAGTCGCCGCCTAACAGCGAATGGGGCACCGGAGACCCAGGTTCGATCCCGACTACGGGTGCTGTCTGTACGGAGTTTGTACGTTCTCCCCGTGACCTGCATGGGTTTTCTCTGAGATCTTCGGTTTCCTCCCACACTCCAAAGACGTGCAGGTTTGCAGGTTAATTGGTTTGGTTATAAATGTAAATTGCCCCTACTGTGTGTAGGATAGTGTTAGTGTGCGGGGATCGTTGGTCAGTGCGGACTTGGTGGGCCGAAGGGCGCTGTGTATCTAAACTAAACTAAAGTAAATTCCTCATTATCCTCAAGATATTTATTTATGCCCCAAACAACATCACTAAAAGCATCTGGTCGTCATCCCATTGCTTGTCATGGGAACTGACTGTATGTCATTTGGTGGCTATAAATCTGATTCAGATAACCATTTCAGAATTACTTTATTGGCTTGAAATTCAAAGCGCTACTTAAATGATAGCTTTCCTTTTGTAAACATTTTGAAGGCCCGTGGAAATGAATTTAGTTTCCTATCCCAATAGCATTTAGTTTCCTATCCAAATAGCACTGACATCGAGAATTTGGAAGGATCAAGATGCTCTCATGACAAGAGTAAATATCCTGAAGTGTCCGTGAATAGTTACCAGCTTCTCGTTCTCACCCAACAAACAGATAACCATGGCCCGTTTTGTTACTTTTTTGCGTGTTTTTCATTCATGGTTCTATAGAGATTAGCACAATGGATCCACAATCAATGCCTTCGTCAGAGCAACGAGTATAGAAGTTGAGAGATCGTGTTGCAGTTGTACAAGATGTTGGTGAGGCTGCATTTAGAGTATTGTGTTCAGTTGTGGGCACCAAGTTATGGGAAGGATGCTGTCAAGCTGGAAAGGGTACAGAGAAGATTTACGAGGATGTTGCCAGGACTAGAGGGTCTGAACTACGGGCAGAGTAGGCTGGGACTCTATTCCTTGGAGCGCAGGAGGATGAGGGGTGATCGTATAGAGGTGTATAAAATCATGAGAGGAATAGATCGAGTTGATGCACAGAGTCTCTTGCCCCAGAGTAGGACAATCGAGGACCAGACGACATAGGTTTAAGGTGAAGGGGAAAAGATTTAATAAGAATCTAAGGGGTAACTTTTTCACACAAAGGGTGGTGGGTGTATGGATCGAGCTGCCGGAGGAGGTAGTTGAGGTAGGGACTATCCCAACGTTTAAGAAACAGTTAGAAAGATACATGGATAGGACAGGTTTGGAGGGATATGTGCCAAACGCGGGCAGGTGGGACTGGAGTAGCTGTGCCATGTTGGCCGGTGTGGGCAAGTTGGGCCGAAGGGCCTGTTTCCACGTTGTATTAAGGACCTGTCCCAGTTACGCGATTTTGAAGGCGACTGCCGGCGACTGTCAAAGTCGTAGCAGATCGCCGAAATTTTCTTTTACCCGACGACAATGACCACGACAATGACCACGACAATGCCGAGTCAGGTCGATACAAGTTACTTTTTTTGTGAAACTAGCGCCTGGCTAAGAGATAAAACGTCTTCGGAAACATCGTGAAATTCCCACCCTTACCTGACCGTCAAACTGCCGCCTCCAATCTACCTGTCAAATGTCCTGACGGTAAATAAATTGGTTGAACAAAACTATCTTCTGGTATCTTCAAATGCCTTTTCTTAATTTAATATTACGTGCTTCTAAATGCATCTGTGACAACCTAGCAAACCTGGGGACAGCGTGCGACAGACAGCGCCCGCAATAAGCTACGATACCTGGCGACAAGCCAGCTGTCGCAGAGAAATTTATATCTGGAAGATTTTTCCACGACGCGCCGTGATCCGCTTCGATTCATTGAAGACTCCTCACGGTCAGGCCCGCGACACCCCGGCGCACGTTTGGTGACAGCCTAGTCACCGGCAGTCGCCTTAAAATCGCCTACGTGGGACAGGGCCTTTACTCTATGACTCTGATTGAAAAAGTCAAACTATTGGAACTATTCAACTGGTGGTTGTGTGCTGGCCGCTAATTTCTTCAATCAATCACAATCACAATCACAGTCACAATAACACTTTATTAGCCACGTGTGTTTTGCAACAGACGGGGAAACTTCATTTGCCGTACAGTCATAACAATAAAAGGCAACAGGAGACGCAAAATACATTTTAACATGAACATCCACCACAGTGACTCCTCCACATTCCTCACTGTGATGGAAGGCGAAAAAAAGTTCAATCTCTCCCTTCCTTGTCCTCCAGCGGTCGGGGCCTCTAATCTTCCGTTGACGGGATGATCTTGAGTCCCGTAGCCGGCGGCGAGCCTTCCTCGTCGGGGCGATCAAGCTCCTGCATCGGGGGGAATCTCAGCTACCTAACGCCGGGCGATCTACCCCGGGTCGGGATCAGTCGAACCTCGTGCAGCTTGGAGCTCCCGACCGGTCTCAACCGGAGACTGCGAGCTCCTGATGTTAAAGTCCGCAGGCCGCGTTGGAGCGTCGATCCCAGGCAAGGGATCGCAGGCTCAGATGATAAGTCCACGCCCCGCGGGGGCTCAAGTTCAGTCCCAGGCAAGGCCACCAGCTCCGTGATGTTAGGCCGCAGAGCGACCGGAGATACGATCCGGAAATCAATCGCATCTCTGGCAAGGTAAGAGATTGAAAAAAAGTTTCCCCCTCCCCCACCCCCACCCCCTCCCCCTCCCCCCTCCCCCACCCCCTCCCCCACCCCCTCCCCCTCCCCGTCCCCGTCCCCCACCCCCCACATAAAACACACCAGAGAACATTTACACAAACTTTTAAAACTTACCAAAAATAACAAAAAGAGTTTGAAAAGGACAGACAGACTGCAGGCGAGGCAGCCATCGTGCGGCGCCCCCTGGTGGTCAATATCTCTTTTCAATTGGTTAATAACTCTGAAAAAAACCTTAATGAGTGAGTAAAAAATTCATCTTTTTAATAGCGGGGTTTATCAACAGTTGAATATTTCTCCCACCCACACAGTGGCTGCATTGTGCTGCCATTTACAAGTGGGGGATTCAGCTACACAGGACTCATATATAAACCAGCCAAGAAGCTATTAAGATGCTTACAGGAAACAATGTTTGTGTTAAAAGAAAATTCTAAATAGCAGTCTTATCAGGTGAGGCAGAGGTTCACCTGCACCTCCTCCAACCTCATCTACTGTATCCACTGCTCTAGATGTCAACTCCTCTACATCGGCGAGACCAAACGCAGGCTTGGCGATCGTTTCACTCAACACCTTTGCTCAGTCTGCCTTAACCATCCTGATCTCCTGGTGGCTGAGCACTTCAACTCCCCCTCCCACTCCCAGTCTGACCTTTGTGCCATGGGCCTCCTCCATTGCCATAATGAGGCCCACTGCAAATTGGAGGAACAGCACCTCATATTTCGCTTGGGCAGCTTACACCCCAGCAGTATGAACATTGACTTCTCTAACTTCAGATAGCTCCTCTGTCCCTCTCTTTCCCTCCCCCTTCCCAGTTCTCCCACTGTCTTCCTGTCTCCAACTACATCCTTTCTTTGTCCCGCCCCTTTCCCCTGGGGGAAGGTCCCCCATTCTGAAGAAGGGTCTCAACCCGAAATGCCACCCATTCCTTCCCTCCTGAGATGCTGCCTGACCCGCTGAGTTGCTCCAGCTTTTTGTGATACCTTCTAAATATCAAGCTCAGCTCTGAAAAATATCCATCTCACCTCAGGCAGTGTTCAACTTAGTACTAGAAAAGAAATGGATCTCAAAGAAGATGAGAAATCAATTAAAAAGCCCTGACAACAGCTAAATCATTGCATTGTATAATTAATCCACAGTCATTTTCTATAATGTTGGAGCACATCAGCTTTGCAGTGTTTGATCAAAACAATGCCACCGTGCAGAACTCATTGCTTTCATCACCTTCACCACTAACTTCCACCCTGCCCTCAAACGCATTTGGACTCTCTCTCACATCTTTTTTGATGTCTCTGTCTCCATCACAGGGAATAGATTAACGACTACTACAAACTAAAGATACTGGAGGGGCAAGATGGATCACTCTGTCGAAATATTAGAGTGTAGTACGCAAAGGAGCGTAACGTCCGCCATTTTAGTAAGCAAAACCCACCGTCTGCTATGCCTCTCGCAGTGTAATCAGTGTTTTGGGGGAACGGTATGTGTGATGATACCATAAAAATGCAGAATATATCTCATCTATCAGTTCACAGATTTTTGTTATTTTTCTTTTTCAATGTTTTTGCAAGTTTCTGCCTGCTAAAATGGCGCCGTGACATACTACGGTTTTTAGGGGCGAGTGGTCTATCTTGCTCTGCTCTATTATCTTTGCTACAAACATACCGGTACTCCCAAAGTGATCTGGACTTTACTTCCTCCCACCATGCCTCCAGCAAAGACCCTGGCTCCTTCTCTCAATATCTCCATCTTCACAGTATCTGCTCCCAACATGAGGCTGTTCATCTGCGATGCCCTCTTTCTTGAGCAAATGTGGTTCCTCTCTGCTGTCATAGAAACATAGAAACATAGAAAATAGGTGCAGGAGTAGGCCATTCGGCCCTTCGAGCCTGCACCGCCATTCAATATGATCATGGCTGATCATCCAGCTCAGTAGCCTGTACCTGCCTTCTCTCCATACCCCCTGATCCCTTTAGCCACAAGGGCCACATCTAACTCCCTCTTAAATATAGCCAATGAACTGGCCTCAACTACCTTCTGTGGCAGAGAATTCCACAGACTCACCACTCTCTGTGTGAAGAAATGATTTCTCATCTCGGTCCTAAAAGACTTCCCCCTTATCCTTTAGCTGTGACCCCTGGTTCTGAACTCCCCCAACATCGGGAACAATCTTCAGGCATCTAGTCAGTTTATCCCTCACCCTTGTTTCCTCTGGGTCCTGCAGTTCTGCGTTCGTTCTACCTCCTCCTTTACAGAACGAGGATAGAATTCCCCTTGCCCTCACCTTTCATCCCACCAGCCTCCGTATCCAACACATCATCCTCTGACATTCCCGTCACCTCCAACGTGATCACACCTTCATTAGTCACAACTTCCCATCTCCACTCCTCTCCGCCTTCTGAAGAGACCGCTCCCTCGGCAACTCTTTGGTACACTCATCCCTTCCTACCCAAACCACTCCCTGTCCAGCCAGAAAGACAGAGAAAGAAAGATAGAGTGCTGGAGTAACTCAACATGCCAGGCAGCATCGCTGGAGAATAGGGGGAGGTGCTGTTTGTGGAGGTTGCAATCCACATCCACTTGCAGTCACAGCATTTCTGTAGCTGGGTCCAGTTGACTTTTGGTTAAAGGTGACTCCCAGAATACTGAGACGGAAGGACTGGTTTGGTTTGGGAACAGCTCTGGTTTGGGAACAGCTCTGCCCAGGACAGGAAGGCTCTGCGGAGAGTAGTGCTTTCGGCTGAACGCACTATGGGAACTACACTCACCCCCCTGCAGGACCTATACATCAGGAGGTGCAGATCCAGAGCCAGCAACATTATGGGGGACCCCTGCCACCCCAGAAACTGACTGTCCCAGCTGCTACGGTCAGGCAAACGTCTCCGCTGTCACGCTGTGAAAACGGAGAGGATGAGACGGAGTTTCTTCCCACAGGCCATCAGGACTGTTAACTCTCATATCACCAGGGACTCATTTAATTTACTGTACTCATTTATTTTTTGTGTTAATTTTTTTTTTTTTCTATTCCGTTTTGTAGTTTAGCACAATCCGCAGGCGTTGCCACTTTGATTTCACTGCACATCTTGTATATGTATGTGACAAATAAACTTGACTTGACTTGACGATAATGTGACTGAATGTCAAGGGTAAATTGTTCGATTCTTTCTCCTTGAAGATAGTCTTTGCCTGTCAGTTGTAAACCACGGACGCCACTTGCTATTATTATCATCCCGTGACTGGTGTTTTCCGGATCTTTCCACATGCATGCATGACTACCTGGAAAATGGGGTGTGGAGGCAGAGATCAGCCATGATCGAAGGGCGGAGTAGACTCGATGGGCCGAATGGCCTAATTCTACTCCCACAACTTGTAAACTTGTAAACTTGTGAACTTGTGAACTTCATTTCCCGCTGCCTTGGTTGTTGCTTGTCAGCCAGACAATGCTGACGGTTGCAGGAACAAGAGACGGCAGGTGCTGGAATCTAGAGCTTGCGTTAACTATGAGGAGAAAGGCTTCACAATGCTGGGGAACTTACTTAAGTATTACTCAAAGGGATGCTGGCCTGGTCGAACACTGCCCATCCTTTTAAGCTGTGTACTTAACTGCCTCTCCCTCCAAGGCCCTCACTTCTCTCTCTGGTACCAAGTTTCCACTACCCCCAACCTCACAATCTTCACCAAACCCCATCCTTATGTGCAGGTACAGCAGGCAGCACGGTGGCGCAGCGGTAGAGTTGCTGCCTTATAGCGCCAGAGGCCCGGGTTCGATCCTGACTACGGGTGCTGTCTGTATGGAGTTTGTACGTTCTCCGTGTGACCTGTGTGGCTTTTCTCCGAGACCTTCGGTTTCCTCTCACACTACAAAGACGTACAGGTTTGTAGGTTAATTGGCTTGGTGTAAATGTAAAAATGTCCCTAGTGTGTATAGGACAGTGTTAATGTGCGGGGATCGCTGGTCAGTGCAGACTCGGTGGGCCGATGGGCCTGTATCTACTCTGTATCTCTAAACTAAACTGCCAAGCGGTCTTACAAACTGACTCGGCCCGACATTACACCCACCCCTGATCCCCATTGTCATTCAATGTTGTGACCCTGATCCTGCCTGTCCAGCTGAGTTACATAGATACATAGATAAATAGACAATAGGTGCAGGAGGAGGCCATTCGGCCCTTCGAGCCAGCACTGCCATTCAATGTGATCATGGCTGATCATCCACAATCAGTACCCTGTTCCTGCCTTCTCCCCATACCCCTTGATTCCTCCAGCCCTGAGAACTCCAACTCTCCTTTGAATGCATCCAGTGAATCGGCCTCCACTGCCTTCTGAGGCAGAGAATTCCACAAATTCAAACCCTCTGGGTGAGAATGTTTTTCCTCATCTCCGTTCTAAATGGCCTACCCCTTATTCTTAAACTGTGGCCCCTGGTTCTGGACTCCCCCAACATCGGGAACATGTTTCCTGCATCTTGCATGTCCAATCCCTTAATAATTTTAAGCCCAGTCGCTCCAGTCTTTCAACATATGACAGTCCCGCCATTCCGGGAATTAACTCCATGAACCTACGCTGCACTCCCACAATAGCAAGAATGTCCTTCCTCAAATTAGGAGACCAAAACTGCGCACAATACTCCAGGTGTGGTCTCACCAGGGCCCTGTACAACTGCAGAAGGACCTCTTTGCTCCTATACTCAACTCTTCTCGTTATGAAGGCTAACATGCCATTAGCTTTTTTCACTGCCTGCTGTACCTGCACGCTTACTTTCAGTGACTGACATACAAGGACACCCAGGTCTTGTTGTACTTCCCCATTTCCTAACCTGACACTATTCAGATAATAATCTGCCTTCCTGTACTTGCCACCAAAGTGGATAACCTCACATTTATCCACATTAAACTGCACCTGCCGTGCATCTGCCCACTCACCCAACCTGTCCAAGTCACCCTGCAACCTCATAGCATCCTCCTCACAGCTCACACTGCCACCCAGCTTTGTGTCATCTGCAAATTTGCTAATGTTACTTTTAATTCCCTCATCTAAATCATTAATGTATATTGTGAATAGCTGCGGTCCCAGCACCGAGCCTTGATGCACCCCACTAGTCACTGCCTGCCATTCTGAAAGGGACCAGTTAATCTCTACTCTTTGTTTCCTGTGTGCCAACGATTATTTCTGTTCATGTCAGCACCCTACCCCCAATACCATGTGCTCTAGTTTTGCCCACTAACCTCCTGTGTGGGACCTTATCAAAGACTTTCTGAAAGTCCAGGTACACGACATCCACTGGCTCTCCCTTGTCCATTTTACTTGTTACATCCTCAAAAAAGTGCTCCAGCACTTTGTGCCTATCTTCGGTGTAAACCAGCACCTGCTGTTCCTTCCTACATCTACAAATCGGTGTCGACCCCTTGCAGTCCTCCACTGGACCTGGTGATGCTCTCTCCCAAACATCCCCACCCTTTTGTGTGCATGTAATCAATTAAACAAGCATCTTTCCATTTCTGGACCATTGTGGACCTGATTCATTTCTTGCCCTGCACAGGGTGTATGTATTATTGATCACCACCAGATGGAGCCCACTGACATTCATAGGTGCAGATAGGTACAGGAATAGCCCAGTCGGTCCTTCGAGCCAGCACCGCCATTCAATGTGATCATGGCTGATCATCCAAAATCAGTACCCCGTTCCTGCCTTCTCCCCATATCCCTTGATTGCGGCCCAGGGGCCACAGTTTAAGAATAAGGGGTGGGCCATTTAGAACGGAGATGAGGAAAAACTTTTTCAGTCAGAGAGTTGTGAATCTGTGGAATTCTCTGCCTCAGAAGGCAGTGGAGGCTAATTCTCTGAATGCATTCAAGAGAGAGCTAGATAGAGCTCTTAAGGATAGCGGAGTCAGGGGGTATGGGGAGAAGGCAGGAACGGGGTAAGGATTGAGAATGATCAGCCATGATCACATTACCTCTGTAGTCAGCACCACGGAGACCAGGTGCAGTATTTGCTCTCGCTGGAAGTCTGTTTGTCCTTTTTGTTTGTGTGTTGGTGGTGGGGTATTTTGTTTTGGTTGTGTATGTGGGGGGGGGGGGGGGGTGGGGTGGGGGTGGGGGGGGGGTGGTGAGGGTGGGGGGGTATGTGGGGGTGGGGGGTGTGGGGGGGGGGGGGAGAGGAATCTTTCTTCTTTTTTTTTTTAGGTCTCTTCCGCGGGGCCTTCCATCGCCCGGCGCGGCTCGGCCGCGGGACTGAACAGCGCCCGGTGCGGCTCGGCCGCGGGGCCTTCCATCGCCCGGTGCGGCGCGGCCGCGGGACACCATTCTGCTTTAGTTAAACATTTTGTTCAAGATGGCCGCGCCGTTGTGTTTGGCTGCCTGCCACTGTATGTTTCTTTGTTTTTTTTCCTAATCAGATGTACAGCACTTTGGTCAACGTGGGTTGTTTTTAAATGTGCTATACAAATAAAATTGACTTGACTTGACTTGACTTGACATTGAATGGCGGTGCTGGCTCGAAGGGCCGAATGACCTACTCCTGCACCTATTGTTTATTGTCTATTCCATTAGCCCTAAGAGCTGAATCTAATTCAGGGCAATGCAGCCTATCGGGCCTCTGATCATCTAAAAAAATAATGAGGCCTTTTTTAACTCTAAAGAACGTTTCATTGTTAATGTTAAACATGTTTTGCAAGAAAATTACTGATGGGAAATTGAGATTAATCTGTACAGCTCAAGCTTTCTATAATCTTACTGGAGCAACTTTCTCAAAATAAAGTGCATGTACATTATGTCTGAAGAAGGGTCTCGACTTGAAATGTCACCAATTCCTTTCCTCCATAGATGCTGACTGACCCGCTGAGTTAATCCATCATTTTGTGTGTATCTTCGGTTGAATCCAGCATCTGCAGTTCCTCCTTACACATATATGATATTTAGTTTTATTATGGTTTTACAGCTGAGCCAACAATTAATGCAATTGCTGTAAATTTTCCAATTTTGCTGTGGCTTCTGAATGCTTACAAAGTACATTAATCTGTTTTGTTATTCTTATTTTAGATTCCTTCTTTGATCTGAAGCAAAAGCTGACATTGTGGGGACATTTACTAACCAGTAAATGTCCTACTGTGGATGGAATGGGCAGCTCAGTTTAGCTTAGTTTATTGTCACGTGTACCGAGGTACAGTGAAAAGCTTTTAATCATATAACCATATAACAACTACAGCACGGAAACAGGCCAGTTCGGCCCTACCAGTCCACGCCGACCACTCTCTCTGACCTAGTCTCATCTACCTGCTCTCAGACCATAACCCTCCAATCCCCTCTCATCCATATACCTATCCAATTTACTCTTAAATAATAAAATCGAGCCTGCCTCCACCGCTTCCACCGGAAGCCCATTCCATACATTTGTTGCGTGCTAACCAGCTACATCAATAGAAGACCAAATGGCTATTTTCATAAGAGTTGTCAGATAAGCAATCAGCAGGTCATAAGTGATAGGAGCAGAATTAGGACACTCGGCCCATCGTCTACTCCGCCATTCAATCATGGCTGATCTATCTCTCCCTCCTTACCCCATTTTTCTGCCTTCTCCCCATAACCCCTGACACCCAGACTAATCAAGAATCTATCTATCTCAGCCACTGACGGCCTTCACAGCCGTCTGTGACAAAGAATTCCAAAGATTCACCACCTTCTGACTAAAGAAATTCCTCCTCATCTCCTTCTTTAAGGAACGTCCTTTAATTCTGAGGCTCTGACCTCTGGTCCTAGACTCTCCCTCTAGTGGAAACATCCTCTCCACATCTACTCTATCCAAGCCTTTTACTATTCGGTAAGTTACTCTTTATCTTTTCAGAGAGGATCATTATTTGTTTTGGTACATTATTGAGATCTATTGCTTTAAACAAATGAAATGATGCAGCTTATTTTCATTTTGCAATCTGTTGGCATTGGAAGCCAATTGCCATCACTTTAATGCCTGCTGTCAGTCCCTGAAAACTAGTTTAGTTTAGAGATACAGCGCGGAAACTGGCCCTTCGGCCCACCAACCAGTCCTCACCAACCAGTGATCCCCGAAATTTAACACGGCCCTACACACACTAGGGACTATTTTACATTTATACCGTGCATTTATACATTTTACATTTACACCGTGCTGCCCGTCGAGCGTTTGATACCACCAATGAAGGGTTAGTGAAAACTGTTTTTCATAGATGACAGCTCTTCAATCTTTATTGCTGAATCCACAAGTGTGACAGGACAGACTATTTATCACTACAAATCGTTACCAAGGCAACTGTCAAAATGGTCTTCTATGAACCATCAATTTACCAACTAAACACGATCAGTGTTTGACCCCAAATAGAGTCTATTAAGTCCATTCGTTAATCATGGCACGCTTACATGCCATTATAATCAACAACAACTTTGAAGATAGGAAACAGTACTCACCTGTTCCACTCTGATATCATAATCCCCATGGATCTTTTTCCCACGGAACAGTTTTGCCCTAGGAAGAAAAAAAACATTTTATATTATCTACCATCTGGAAAGCACTTACAATAGGCAACGCTTAAAGAATCATATATTGAAAACTCATATTTTGATCTTTGTCAGAGTCTTCGGTGTAAACATGATGCCAAGTTAAATCGGCACGGTGGCGCAGCGGTAGACTTGCTGCCTTACAGCGAATGCAGTGCCGGAGATTCAGGTTCGATCCCGACTACGGGCGCCGTCTGTACGGAGTTTGTACGTTCTCCCCGTGACCTGCGTGGGTTTTCTCCGAGACCTTCGGTTTCCTCACACACTCCAAAGACGTACAGGTTTGTAGGTTAATTGACTGGGTAAATGTAAAATAAATAAATAAATAAATAGTCCCTGGTGTGTATAGGGTAGTGTTAATGTGTGGGGATTGCTGGGTGGCGCGGGCTTGGTGGGCCGAAGGGCCTGTTTCCGCGCTGTATCTCTAAATCTAATCTCATCTGTCTGCATACGATATATATATTCCAGCATTCCCTGCATATCCATGTGCCTATTTAAATGCATCTTAAATGCCACTGTACAAATCTTAAAGCTATGCTCTCAAGTCTTTGACAGGTCCACCATGAGATAAAGGTTCTGTCTACTCAGCTACACCTCTCAGAATTTTATAAACTTCTATCAGGTCTCCCCTCAGACTCCAATGTTCCAGAGAAAACAATCTAAAGTGTATCCAAACTCTCCTTTAGTTTTAGTTTAGTTTAGTTTAGAGATACAGCACGGAAACAGGCCCTTCGGCCCACCGAGTCCGCGCCGACCAGCGATCCCCGCACATGAACGCACTGGGAACAATTTTACCAAGGCAATTAACCTATAAACCTGAACGTCTTTGGAGTATGGGAGGAAACCGAAGATCTTGGTGAAAACACACACAGATCACGGGGAGAACGTACAAACTCCGTACAGACAGCACCAGTAGTCAGGATGAATCTGGGACTCTGGCGCTGTAAGGCAGTTAGCTCTACCACAACGTCACCGTGCTGCCCTTTACTTCTAGTTTTAGAGATACAGTGTGGAACCATGCCCTTCTGACCAACAATCACTTGGACACTAGTTCTGTGTTATCCCTGTTTCACATCCTACACATTAGGGGCAATTTACAGAAGCCAATTAACCTTCTCCTTATAGCTAATACCCTCTAATCCAGGCAGCATTCTGGTATACCTCTTCCGCACCCACTACAAAGCCTTCTCATTAGGGTTGCCAACTATCACACTCCTAAATAAGGGACAAAAGATGACGTCACCACCCCGCGCCCCACGTGACCTCACCCAGCCAGAGGCCACGTGCTCCGGCTCTACCAATGGCGGCCGCCCGGACCGGGAGGCGGTTTGTTAGGCAACCTCCTTTAGGCGGCGCCCTGGCTACACTGTCTGGGCCTACAGCGGCCCCAGGGCCTAGAGTGTCCGGGCCTACAGCGGGTCAAACCAATTTAGCCCAATATACGGAATGTCCCAGTAATACGGGACAGTTGGCAACCCAACTTCTCATGGTTCCTGTAATGGGGTGATCAGAATTGCACATAATATTCCAAATGTGGCCTAATCAAAGTGCTATGAAGCTGCATCATGACTTCCAAGCACACCAATGCCTACTTTACTACTCCATCTACTTTTGTAGCCACTTTCAGGGAGCTGTGGACTTGGATTCCAAGACCCCTCTGTCTATCAATGCTGTTAAGGGTCCTGTCTTTAACTTGTGTACTTCCCCCTTTTGGCCCATAGACCACAGTCAGTGAGGATAGATGACACATGCTCCCCAATAAGTCTGAACACTAGTACCCCTTAAAGATACGTTCTGAACCCCTTGCTAGATTTCCTTTACATTCAAAACTGTCTGGCAAAATTCTGATCAAATTCCATGTACAAGTTTGAAGATGACAACACTGTGGTGGGCTGGATCACACACAATAACAAGATAGAGTGCAGGAAGGAGACAGAGAGCATAGTTGCATGGTGTCGCACAGACCAGACTCCCCACCATTGACTCCGTCTACACTTCATACCAAAGATACAAGAGGAACAAGATAGACCACACCACCCTAAAAACCGTAGTATGTCACGGCGCCATTTTAGTTGGCAGAAACTTGCAGAAACATTTAAAAAGAAAAATAACAAAATTCTGTGAATTGATAGATGAGATATATTCTGCATTTTAATGGTATCATCACACATACCGTTCCCCCAAAACACTGATTACACTGCGAGAGGCATAGCGAACGGCGGGTTTTGCCTACTAAAATGGCGGCCGTTACGCTCCTTTGCGTACTACACTTCACAATAGGCGATTTCAACGGAGTGGTCCATCTTGCTCCTCTAGTATCTTTGCTTCGTACTGCCTCAGGAAAGCAGCCGACATCATCAAGGTCTTTTCTCAAGCCAGTCATTTCTTCTTCTCCCGGCTCCCATTGTTATCAGACTTCTGAATGGTCCTTCCACAAGCTAAAGCATTGTCCCAATCTTCCAATCTGCCTCATTGCGAACATTGGACTTCTTCTCTGGACCGGTTGTGCCACAATGCTGAAAAACTATATTCTGCCCTCTGGTATTTTTTCTCCGGTTCTATTTGTGTCTGGCGTGATTGTATTAATGCACAGCAATGTCTGATTTCATTGGAGAACATCCAAAAAAGCTTTTCACTGCACCTTGGTTCACATGATGACAATATAACAATATCAATATCTTACATTTGACCTCTTAAAGTGCAACGCCTCACACTTGCTTGGATTAAGCTCCATCTACCATTTCCCTGCCCATTTCTGTAGCTGATCAAAATTGTACTGGAAACGTTGAAACCTTTCCTCATTCTCCACAACTGCCAGTTTTGGTGTCATCCGAAAAATTATTAACCAATCCTTTCAACTTGGGTTGTTTTGTCCGGAATGCCGGAGGTTGAGGGGAGACTTGATAGAAGTGTATAAAATGATGAGAGGTATAAATGGGGTAGACAGTCAGAACCTTTTACCCATGGTGGGAATGTCCAACACCAGAGAGCCTAGCCGCAAGGTGAGAGGGGGAAAGTTTTGAATATATTTGTAATTTTAATTTTACACAAATTTACACAGGACACCAACAAACAGTACAGAACAGTACAGGACATATATACCCCCCCAACCCCCTCCCCATCCACAAGGCTAAAAAAAAATCCAAAAATCTTTGTGTTCCAATGTTACATGTTAGCAACAGCAGCATACAAATATAAATAAATGATTACAAATTTACAAGCAAATGCTTTAACATTTGCATCATTGCTTGCTTGCAGGCTTATTCTTTTTAACTGGAAGTCAAAAAAAGCTCCATCCTTTTTGCAGTGGTTAAAGGAGGTGCTCTCCTTTTCACCCCTGAAAAAGATCAGGTATAAACGGTACAAGCCCCGCGGAAACTTCGCTCTGACCTGGAACCCTTTTATAGATTTTATTAAAGATTTTTCCTTTAACTGAAAATATTGTCTGCCGGGGGGGGGGGGGGGGGGGGGGAGAGTTTAACGGGGATGTGCAAGGCACGTTTTTGACACAGAGTGGTGTGGGCCTGGAACGCATTACTTGGGGTGGCGGTGGAGGCAGGTATCGTTAGTGGCGTTTAAGAGGCTTTTCGATAGGCACATGGGTGTGCAGGGAATGGAGGGATGTGAATCGTGTACAGGGAGGGGGGAGAGGGGAGGAGGGGGGGAGGGGAGGGCGGAGGTGAGGGGGAGGGGGGAGAGGGGGGGAGGAGGAGGACAGGGTGGTGCACCAATGCAGGAGAGGTTTGGGCCCAACGGGTCCAGTTGGTCTAGTTTGTTCTATATCTCTCTATATCACCCGACATATCTCTCATCTCCCTCTCCCCCTGGCTCTCAGTCTAAAGAAGGGTCTCGACCCGAAACGTCACCCACTGCTTCTCTCCAGTGATGTTAAGGTGAGATGTAGGAGGTTTAGAGGAAACCTGCGGGAGAATGTTTCCACAGAATGCTCTGGAGCTAATGCGGGTAAATGGGATTCAGTGTAGATAGGACCGATGACTGACATGAACTTGGTGGGCGAGAGGCCTGTTTCTGCCCGACACTGTGACGCTGTTGTGGACTAAAAGGCTTGATGAGTTGTTGAGCAGCAGGAGAACGTAAGACACAACTGAATTAGACAGGCAAAGGCAGGTTCATGAAGTGTTCACTGATGTAAATATAGATTTCCAGCGGCCTTGTAAGAAGTGAATCCATTGGAAAAGAACACCATGGTGAAGCGAAAACGAAACAAAGCAGGATAAACTGAGTGAACATCAAAAAGCACAGTGGACGCAGGAATTTGGAAGGATGAGAGGGGATCCATTTAAGACTGAAATGAGGAAAAACATTTTCACCCAGAGAGTTGTGACTCTGTGGAATTCTCTGCCACAGAAGGCAGCGGAGGCCAATTTACTGGATGTTTTCAAGAGAGTTAGATTTAGCTCTTGGGTGCTAAGGGAATCAAGGGATATGGGGAAAAAGCAGGAACGGGGCACTGATTTTGGATGATCAGCCACGATCATATTGAATGGCGGTGCTGGCTCGAAGGGCCAAATGGCCTACTCCTGCACCTATTTTCTATGTTTCTATGTTCTACGTTTCAATGAAAACAGCAGGATGAAAGTTAAAGAAACTGAACATCTTTGGTAACTTCCTGCGTGCAGCACCACAGGAAAGTACTAAAATATACAAATCCCCAATCTGTGACAGCACTCAAGCATTAATGTAAAGCACTGCTGTTCAAGTCAGCAAAATCCACTTAACATTAGTCAAAAGTGATTCACATAATCGTACTGGAAGGTTTTATTGTGCAGCTGCCAAATGGATAGCATCCCTGGAATATCAAATCTAAACCTGAATATCAAAGCTTGTGTCAGTCGTCAGAGGCCCATGTTACCGTGGCATTTCTGAACTCATTAATTATCTTCAAGGTTGGTTGTCATGACAAGTATTTGAATCACTACTTCCAGGCTTGTTTCGAGTTAGAACATATTCTGATGCAGCCCTGAAAATAAATTGGTTGAAGACCAGTAAATCCCAGGCATGCACACTGCAAACAATGTTCACAAACGATGCTTCCCTGACTCGCCAGTCTGAAGAAGGGTCTCGATCCAAAATATCAACCATTCCTTTTCTCCACAGATGCTGACTGACCCGCTGAGTTACTCCAGCTTTTTGCGTCTATCTTCAGTTTCAACCAGCATCTGCAGTTCCTTCCTACACCATTTTGTTTTTGTGTTACGCTTCAACCACCATGTACCTTGGCGTGATATTTGACTCTGCAGTAAAGTTTGACAAGCAAGCCAACGCTGTGGTAAAAGCCAGCTTCTTCCAGCTTTGTACCATAGCTAAAATCAAACCATTCCTCCAATTTGACGACATTGAAAAAATCATTCACACATTCATTTCCTCCCGCCTAGACCACTGCAATTCCCTATACACTGGGATCAGCCAATCATCCCTGTCCCACCTGCAATTGGTCCAAAACGCCGCAGCGAGACTCCTGACGGGTACCCGTAAAAGGGACCACATCACCCCGATTCTGGCCGCTCTCCACTGGCTCCCAGTACGGTACAGAATCAACTTCAAGCTCCTCCTATTCACATACAAAGCCCTAAACGGGCTTGCCCCCCCATATCAAAAATCTTCTCACCCACCACTCTATCTCCAGGTCCCTCAGGTCGGCCAACTTGGGGCTACTGACTGTCCCACGGTCTAGGCTTAAGCTCAGGGGTGACCGCGCTTTTGCGGTTGCAGCTCCTAGACTGTGGAACAGCATCCCTCTCCCCATCAGAACTGCCCCCACCATCCACTCCTTTAAGTCCAGGCTCAAAACCTATTTCTACTCCCTGGCGTTTGAGGCCCTCCGAGGGGGCGCTGTGAACTGTTTATGTATGTGCTGTTATGTTTGTGTGCCATTGTATGTTCGTTTCTTAGTACCTGAACTGATGTACAGCACTTTGGTCAACGTGGGTTGTTTTTTAAATGTGCTGTACAAATAAAATTGACTTGACTTGACTTGACTACCTTGCTGCAAGGGCAGAGAATATTTAGTCCAAAATCGGTTTATGTTTAATCAGCAACCTGTTGTTTGAGTTTGTGCATTGTTACGAGCAGACATTGCTAATTGCTTGCTTCTCTGCAATATTATGACACTTTAATTCTGGAGAGTGCTGCCTTGAATACTGCATTTGCCATCACCAGGAGCCAGGTTCTGCTTTCATGGGTGTCCTTCAGGTTCAGAACGCCGGCTGACTGCGCCTACTTCAGCTCCTTTAACGTTCAATGATTAGTGAGTTGTTTTGCACAGTGTTTCCATGAATCAAATATCGGACAGCTGGAGAGCCTGCTTCACCTGTCGCCCAGTATGTGCCACACAGTGAATCTCATTGCATTTGCATTTAAAAAATAAAACCTGTTTCCATTTCACAAAACCTGCAAAGACGGGATTATAATTCATAATGAACCCAGCGATGAAGGCTGGTATAATTCGCCAGAGAAACATAGAAACATAGAAAATGGTGCAGGAGGAGGCCATTTGGCCCTTTGAGCCAGCACCGCCATTCATCCTACACCCAGACTTTATCGTCCTTTATCATCGTTACTTTTTTGCATCTCTTTCATTCATTTATTCTATATTTCTCTACATCACCGTCTAGATCTCTCTTTTCCCCTTTCCCCTGACTCTCAATGTGAAAAAAGGGTCTCAACATAAAATATCTCCAGAGATGCTGCCTGTCCCGCTGAGTTACTCCAGTTTTTTGTGCCTAGCTCCAGACTTAACACTTCGGGAGATCTGACCAAGGATTATTAATTCTCAACATTCATTTTGTTTCACAGGTGAAAGGGACAGAGTTTGAAGGAGATGTGCAGTGGAAATGTTTTACACAGAAGGTGGTGGGGTGCCTGGAACACGTGACCAGTGGTGGTGGTGCGGACAAAGTCTCTTAATGGCAATTAAAAGACTTTTAGATAGGCATACCGATAATCAGGGAATAGAGGGGTTTGGAACAAGTGCAGGCAGATGAGATCGGTTTGTCTTGGCATCATGTTCAGCACGGACGTCATGGGCCAAAGGGCCTGTTTCTGTGCTGTATATTTCTATGTTAAACATAGAAACATAGAAAATAGGTGCAGGAGTAGGCCATTCGGCCCTTCGAGCCTGCACCGCTATTCAATATGATCATGGCTGATCATCCAGCTCAATAACCTGTACCTGCCTTCTCTCCATACCCCCTGATCCCTTTAGCCACAAGGGCCACATCTAACTCCCTCTTAAGTATAGCAAATGAACTGGCCTCAACTACCTTCTGTGGCAGAGAATTCCACAGACTCACCACTCTCTGTGTGAAGAAATGTTTTCTCATCTCGGTCCTAAAAGACTTCCCCCTTATCCTTAAGCTGTGACCCCTGGTTCTGGACTTCCCCAACATCGGGAACAATCTTCCCGCATCTAGCCTCTCCAACCCCTTAAGAATTTTTTATGTTTCTATAAGATCCCCCCTCAGTCTTCTAAATTCCAGCGAGTATAAGCCTAGTCTATCCAGTCTTTCTTCATATGAAAGTCCTGCCATCCCAGGAATCAATCTGGTGAACCTTCTCTGTAGTCCCTCTAAGGCTAGAATGTCTTTTCTCAGATTAGGAGACCAAAACTGTACACAATACTCCAGGTGCGGTCTCACCAAGGCCCTGTACAACTGCAGCAGAACCTCCCTGCTCCTATACTCAAATCCTCTTGCTATGAATGCCAACATACCATTCGCTTTCTTCACTGCCTGCTGCACCTGCACGCTTGCTTTCAATGACTGGTGCACCATGACACCCAGGTCACGTTGCATCTCCCCTTTTCCTAATTGGCCACCATTCAGGTAATACTCTGCTTTCCTGTTTTTGCCGCCAAAGTGGATAACCTCACATTTATCCACATTATATTGCATCTGCCATGCATTTGCCCACTCGCCTAATCTATCCAAGTCACCCTGCAGCCTCCTAGCATCCTCCTCACAGCTAACACTGCCCCCCAGCTTCGTGTCATCCGCAAACTTAGAGATATTGCATTCAATTCCCTCGTCCAAATCATTAATATATATTGTATCCCAGCACTGAGCCTTGCGGTACCCCACTAGTCACTGCCTGCCATTCCGAAAAGGGCCCGTTTATTCCTACTCTTTGCTTCCTGTCCGCCAACCAATTCTCTATCCACCTCAACACTGAACCCCCAATACCGTGTGCTTTAAGTTTGTACACCAATCTCTATGTGGGACCTTGTCGAAGGCCTTCTGAAGGTCCAGATATAACACATCGACTGGTTCTCCCTTATCCACTCTACTAGTTCTACCTTCTATTTAACCCAGAGAGGCAGTATAAGGGATTGGACACACTAGAGGCAGGAAACATGTTCCCGATGTTGGGGGAGTCCTGAACCAGGGGCCACAGTTTAAGAATAAGGGGGAGGCCATTTAGAACGGAGATGAGGAAAAACTTGGCACAGGGCAATTGGAACCTTCCCTATCTCACCACTCTATCTCCAGGTCCCTCAGGTCGGCCGACTTGGGGCTACTGACTGTCCCGCGGTCTAGGCTTAAGCTCAGGGGTGACTGCGCTTTTGCGGTTACACCTCCTAGACTGTGGAACAGCATCCCACTCCCCATCAGAACTGCCCCCTCCATCGACTCCTTTAAGTCCAGGCTCAAAACCTATTTCTACTCCCTAGCGTTTGAGGCCCTCTGAGGGGGCGCTGTGAACTGTTTATGTATGTGCTGTTATGTTTGTGTGCCATTGTATGTTCGTTCTTAGTACCTGAACTGATGTACAGCACTTTGGTCAACGTGGGTTGTTTTTAAATGTGCTGTACAAATAAAATTGACTTGACTTGACTTGACTAAATTACCTTCCCCTTTCATCCATAACTTATGATTCCCTTTCATCCACTTCATCCTTGTGTTGGTGTACCTGCTTTGCAATATCACATTGTCAGCCCCAGACACAGCCCGCACCAACAGCTTAATGTCTCAACGTGTAAATACTGTAGTTTTGGTGTGCTTTCTTGCAAATAAACCACTATCTCTTTGGCTAAATGATCTGCTGCATCTCGGTCATCCATGAAAACATTACAAACAAGCAACAAGGATGATTGTCCTCACTTGGATTTGCAGATGACTAAAAGATCAACAATTCACTCCCTCCCCCTCCCTCCCTCCCTCCGGGTTCATTTGTTTCCTTTTCAATTCAATTTGAGCGGCACGGTGGCGCAGCGGTAGAGTTGTAGCCATACAGCGAATGCAGCATCGGAGACTCGGGTTCGATCCCGACTGTACGGAGTATGTACGTTCTCCCCGTGACCTGCATGGGTTTTCTCTGAGATCTTCGGTTTCCTCCCACACTCCAAAGACGTGCAGGTATGTAGGTTAATTGGCTTGGTAAATGTAAAAATTGTCCCTAGTGTGTGTAGGATAGTGTGAATGTGCAAGGATCGCTGGTCTGCACGGACTCAGTGGGCCGAAAGGGCCTGTTTCCGCGCTGTATCTCTAAAACGAAAACTAAAACTGAAACTAAAAGTTCCTATGAAGGGAATGCGAGCAGAAATGTCAGCTGCACTTCTCTTCCCACAGATGTTCCCTGATCTGCTGGGTACTTCCAGCATTTTCCATTTTTGTATTGATGAAAAGCCTCAATTGAGTTTGCTGCACCCAAAATACACGTTTCTCTGGAAACCATCTTGTCAAAGGCAACCTACATGCGCGGGAGAATGTACCACACACCAAGCCCCGGGTGGCATGGTCTTATTGCTGGCCCGTAATAAACTCCAGCTTTGGCAAGAAGGGTCTCGACCCGAAACGTCACCCATTCCTTCTCTCCAGAGATGCTGCCTGTCCCACTGAGTCACTCCAGCATTTTGTGTCTATCTCCAGCTTTTGACTACCTCACTATTGAGTATGGGTGTCACTGCCCCAGCTGGTCACGTCAGGGGTCACAGCCTGCTTGATTGAGCCTCATACCGTGCAGCTCACAGATCAAGCAAATGGTCACGTTCTTCGGAATTAGGAGAAAGAGGTGGCGTTGTAACACAACATGACATGCAAGTATCAAAAGGCATTAGTCCTGATGGAGATTCTACTTGGAGTACTTGGCATGCTGACAATTCATCACAGAAGATAAAAGATGGCTTGTTTAAAGATGCTCTGCAGAAGTTTAAAGATTACTTTAATCTAAATCCATTAGATTGAGCTCTCAGCTATATACCACAGAAGGCTGTGGAGGCCAAGTCAACGGATATTTTTAAGGCAGAGATAGATAGATTCTTGATTAGATTAATTCACAAAATGCTGGAGTAACTCAGCAGGTCGGGCAGCATCTCGGGAGAGAAGGAATGGGTGACGTTTCGGGTGACGCTTCGTTACTCCAGCATTTTGTGAATAAATCGATTTGTACCAGCATCTGCAGTTATTTTCTTATACTAGATTCTTGATTAGTACAGGTGTTAGAGGTTATGGGGAGAAGTCAGGAGAATGGGGTAAGAAGGAAAGATAGATTGAATGGCGGAGTAGACTTGATGGGACAAATGGCCTAATACTGGCTCCAATCACTTATGAATTCATGAACATATGTTTGCACAAAGAAAGACGATTGGTGATTATTTCATTTCTTCATGAATAAATTTACCGTTGCATGCAATTTTGCTGCATTTTTATATCAAGCCCCGTGGTTCAAAAAGGCTTTTGTGTGAAGTGCTGGGTGAATGGAATTCAACAAAGCTCTTGAGCATGCAAAACCTGACATTTGAACTCACATGCAAGATTACTATGTCAATGGAAACGGTACCCAAGAAAGATGGAGAATTCTGTGCACCACAAACAACTAGTATTGCTGCAGCTGGAGAAAAAATCAAGGCCACAGACAGAGGCTGGGATGTAAAGGCGAGACCATTTCAGACTTCGGGCATCATGGTGGCGCAGCGCCCGAGACTCGGGTACGATTCCGACTACGGGTGTCGTCTGTACGGAGTTTGCACGTTCTCCCCATGACCGCACGGATTTTTTCCCGAGATCTTCGGTTTCCTCCCACGCTCCAAAGACGTACAGGTATGTAGATTAAATGGCTGGTAGAAGTGTGAATTGTAAATTGTCCCTAGTGCATGTGATGGTAGATAGTGTTAGTGTGCGGGGATCGCTGGTCGGCGCGGACTCAGTGGGCCGAATAGTCTGTTTCCGCACTGTGTCTCTAAACTAAACTAAACACCCATCGCGATTGCATTAGCCAACAATCACAACAGCCGAGACTTTGAGCTGCCGAAAGTTACATTTGGACAGCCTGTGAATCCAGGGCATGGATTAAAATAATCAAGAGCAGATTTCAGAATTCAAAACAGCAACAGAAAGCATTTGGAGATGCAAGGAAATGCACGTGCTGGAATCCTGAGCAAAGCACAAAGTGTTGGAGGAGTAACTCATAGGGCCAGGCAGCCAGCATCTGTGGAGGGAATAGAAACGTGTCATATTGGTTTGGGACCCTACTTCAGACTGAAAGGGATGGGATAGTTTGGAAGTTCAATCCATGAAGGGGGGGACTGGCACAAGCAGTGGTGGCAGCAACCAAGCCAGAAATGCAAACTGAAATTGTTGCAGAGTGATTTTTAAGCATTGATGCTTTGAAGTCACATTGTTGAAAATATATGGTGACATGTGCCCAGACTGGGCGGTCACGGTGGCGCAGCGGTAGAGTTGCTGCCTTACAGCGCTTACAGCGCAGAACACCCGGGTTCGATCCAGACTACGGGTGCTGTCTGAACGGAGTTTGTACGTTCTACCTGTGACCTGCGTGGGTTTTTGTCCGCGATCTTCTGTTTCCCCCCACACCCCAAAGACGTACAGGTATGTAGGTATGTAGGTTAATTGGCTTGGTGTATGCGCTGTAAATTGTAAATTGTCCCTAGTGTGTGTAGGGCAGTGTTAATGTGTGGGGATCACTCTAAAGTAAAGTAAACCAAACTGCTGCACAGGCATAAGGGGATACAATATTTGCATTGGCATCAGACTAGGGCGCAACCAAGCGTAGGCGCGGCGATCGTTTCGCTGAACACCTCCGCTCAGTCCGCCTAGGAGTTGCTAAACACTTTAACTCCCCCTCCCATTCCCACACTGACATTCCTGTCCTGGGCCTCCTCCACTGTCAGAGTGAGGCCCAATGCAAATTGGAGGAACAGCACCTCATATTTCGCTTGGGCAGCTTACAACACAGCGGAATATTGAATTCTCTAACTTCAAATCACCCTTGCTTCCCTTCTCTCTTCACCCCTCCCCCTCCCTAGTCTTGCGGCCAGTTTCACTGCCCTCTTGATTACATTTTACTGATTGTATGCCTCATTGTCACCTTCCCCATATCAAACCATTCTACATTTTCTTTGATCACCATCCCCTTTGAACTGTCGTTTTCACACCTTACCCTTCCATATCTCTAGTCTCCCTCTCCCCTGACTCTCAGTCTGAAGAAGAGTCTCGACCCGAAATGTCACCCATTCCTTCTCTCCAGAGATGCTGCCTGTCCCACTGAGTTACTCCAGGATTTTGTGTCTATAAGGTCATAAGGGATAGGAATAGAATTAGGCCTTTCGGCCCATCAAGTCTACTTCGTCATTCAATCATGGCTGATCTATCTCTCCCTCCTAACCCCATTCTCCTGCCTTATCCCCATAACCCCTGACACCTGTACTAATCAAGAATCTATGTCTCTCTGCCTTAGCAATATCCACTGACCTGGCCTCCACAGCCTTCTGTGGCAAATAATTCCACAGATTCACCACCCTCTGACTGAAGACATTTCTCCTCATCTCCTTCCTAAAAGAACATCCTTTAATTCTGAGGCTATGTCCTGGACTCTCCCACTAGTGAAAACATCCTCTCCACATCCACTCTATCTAAGCCGTTCACTATTCCATATGTTTCAATGAGGTCCCCCCTCATTCTTCTGAACTCCAGCAAGTACAGGCCCAGTGCCGACAAACGTTCCTCATAGGCTAACCTACTCATTCCTGGGGTCATTCTTGTAAAAAGCTCTAAAGCTGGTCTGTTGCAGGTTCATAATTCTAAAGAGTCAAGTTGAGAATGTACTGGATAGACAAGAACAGAACAATTTGCTGGTGAAAACTAATTAGGTAAGCGATCCATATAAAAATCATAGCAGCACCGCAGGCAGGCAGACTGGAGACTGCAAAGTCAAATGGAATCACGGTACAGTCTAGTTAACAAAATTCATTATTCATTTTGCAAGATTTTGTACGCAGAATTGGCACAATCAAAAGTGTCCACAAAATTGTCTCCTTTCGTGAAATGTTGACAAGGGTTGTTTGTGGTCACGGGGGATAAACTCACGCAAGGTCATTCTCGCTCTCACAAGGTCACCTCATGTGATAGGATAGATGTTGTCGAGCTGGAAAGGGTGCAGAGAAGATTTACAAGGATGTTGCCAGGACTCGAGGAGGCTCAGCAACAGAGGCAAGTTGTGCAAGCTGGTACCTTATTCCTTGGAGCGCAGGAGGATGAGGAGTGATCTTACAGAGGTGTACCAAATCATGAAAGGAATAGATCGGGTAGATGCACAGAGTCTTTTGCCCAGAGTAGGGGAATCGACAACCAGAGGACATAGGTTTAGGGTGAGTGGGAAAAGATTTAATAGGAGCCTGAGGGGTAACCTTTTTACACAAAGGGCGGTGGGCGTATGGAACGAGTTGCTGGAGGAGGTAGTTGAGGCAGGGACTATTGCAACATTTAAGACACATTTAGACAGGTAAATGGATAGGATAGGTTTAGAGGGGTATGGAAGAATGATAGGACTAGAGTAGATGGGGCACGTTGGACAGCATGGGCAAGTTGGGTCAAAGGACCTGTTGCCACACTGTATGACGATGACTCTGACTCTATTAGTCAAGTATCCATCCAGGCCACCACAGATAAAGTCTCGCAAGGAATGGATCATGGATGATCCATTCCTTGCGAGACTTTATCTGTGGTGGCCTGGATGGATACTTGACTAATAGAGTCAGCGTCATCGTCATACAGCCCCATCTACTCTAGTCCCACGGGCCAGTCAGGCAGCAACTCTGAAGAAAATGGACAGGTACCATTTTGAGTTAGGACGTCGAAAGAAAGGTCCTGATCTGATGTTCTGCAGAGATGCTAGACACTAAATGGTGGAGTAACTCAATGGCTCTGACCGCATCTCTGGAGAAAAGGAACGGGTGACGTTTCGAGTTGAGACCCTTCTTCAGACTGAGAGTCAGGGGAAAAGAAAATGAGAGATGGAGACGGTGATGTGGAAAGATATAGAAAATCTCCTCCTCTGCTGCTCGCACCAGAGATGCTGCCTGACCCACTGAGTTACACCATCAATTTGTGTCCTTTTTTGTAAACCTGCCTCCGCAGTTTCTTGTGTCTGCAAGGAATGGATAATTGCTTGTTTGAACAGAATTATGTGCAGATTGCTATGAGCACAGAATAATTTTTTTTTAAATTGGTCTAATTGCTTCTTAAATGTTGCAATAGTTCGTGCCTCAACTACCTCCTCCAGCAACTCGTTCAGAGTCATCGTCATACAGTGTGGCAACAGGCCCTTTGACCCAACTTGCCCATGCTGACCAACGTGCCCCATCTACTCTAGTCCCATGGGCCTCTCGTTCTTCCATACCCCTCTAAACCTATCCTATCCATTTACCTGTCCAAATGTTTCTTAAATGTTGCAATAGTCCCCGCCTCAACTACCTCTTCCAGCAACTCGCTCCATACGCCCACCGCCCTTTGTGTAAAACATTTACCTCTCTCAGGCTCCTATTAAATCTTTCCCCACTCACCTTAAACCTATGTCCTCTGGTTGTCGATTCCCCTGTTGTTGTTCGTCCTTCGGGTTCAAAGATGACCATGACTTCACTTTCAGTTGGAGGATTGGTGACTGTGGGTCCAGAAGTGACTGGTGAGGCCAATCCGGGCCCGGAAGGCACGCCCACACGTAGGACACAAGTGGATGGGTGCTGCAGTGGAAGTGGAGGTAGCCCGGGCCTTGCGCGTGGTGCGTTTCCTCTGGGTCTCTGCAGTGCGTCTGTCGATTCCCCTACTCTGGGCAAAAGACTACGATAGTACCTGCAACTGTGCAGTACTCCAGTGAAGAATTATCCATGCTCTCCCATCAAACACTCTCTCAGCTTCAACCGAAGCTTGTTTTCGCTATGATAAGCATGTCAGCCTGAATCAAGGGAACTCAGTTACAGTTGACTGCTCCCCCCCATCCCACTGCAATTCAATTGGGTTTGGTCCCAGTTGTGTGGGTTGATAGGTGAGGCAGAGCCACCGACATCTTAATCATGAAGCGTTATCCAGCTGCACCATTATTTAGCTGCTACGAGAGTAGTTTGTGGACAGGCTAACGTATCATAAACTGAAGAGCAAAATAGCTATTTGCTCAGATAAAAAAATAACCAAAGGAGTATTCATTGTTAATACATTGTATGTTGAACAAATACATCACAGGAAATAAATGTCTTACATTTTCCAACTGGCGTCTGTCACAGAGTGTAATGAATGAGAAGGGTTTCCATTTTAATGATGAAGGAGATGTGAAGGCTTTTTGGATGCCTCTGTTTTGAATTGTTTGAATTGAAAGTGCAAATTTCTCATCTGATCAGTCAAAATGCTGATGATTACAGGGATGACAAAAAGGATTTGTTGATTGTTTTATGTCACAGAACAGTGAATCACAGGGACTGGCGGCTTCTGGCTCTCTATGTCTCTTGGTTAAAAACTCTAAACCTTGCAGTAAGATAAACACATTTAGATATTGATGCGAGCCTCTTCTCTAGTTTATCATCTTATTCCGTCACACATGACATTAACACTGATGTCCCTATGCACGAAGTTAACAAGGTATCACAAAATGCTGGAGTAACTCAGCAGGTCAGGCAGCATCTCAGGAGAAAAGGAATGGGTGACATTTTGGGTCAAGACCCTTCTTCAGACTGATGTCAGGGGGGGCGGGACAAAGAAAGGATATAGGTGGAGACAGGAAGACAGTGGGAGAACTGGGAAGGGGAAGAGAGGGACAGAGGAACTATCTAACGTTAGAGAAGTCAATCTCCAACTTTAGATAGTTCCTCTGTCCCTCTCTTCCCCTCCCCCTTCCCAGTTCTTCCACTCAAGGAAACTGTGGAATAGATCTCAGTGTCAGTTCTTTAGTTTAATGATGCTCCAATAATGTATCATGGAATAATTTTGTTACATCACTTTAAGTTGCTTTTGGTGTTTGAAGGGATCTTAACAAAAGGATACGCATTTTAAATTGGAGTTTTTGGGCATATTTCTACAATATGTTCTCAACTTGAAATCATTGTGCCCTCCAAAATCTTGTCATTTGATTGCACCCATACCTCCACGTAGGGTTGCCAACTATCTCACTCCCAAATATGGGATAAGGTGACGTCACCGCCCCGCGCCCCACGTGACCTCATAGCCAGCGGCCACGTGCTCCCGCTCCACCAATGGTGGCCGCTCGGGCCGGAAGGCGAGTTGCCGTGCAACCTCAAGTGTTCCGACCTAAACTGTCGGGCCTACAGCGCCGGGGCCTACAGTGTCGGGGCCTACAACGTCCAGGCCTACAGCACCCCCTGGGCCTAATACGGGACAAGGGCGGTCCCGTACGGGCCAAACCAATTTTGCCCAAAATAAGGGATGTCCTGGCTAATACGGGACAGTTGGCAACCCCACCTCCACATCACCTTGCAGTAAAGACCTCCTAAAACTTGTGACAGCAGATGCTTGACCCGCTGAGTTACTCCAGCATTTTGTGTCTACCTTAGATGTTCCAGAGGATGCATTACAAAAAGCTAACAGCCACATCCACCAAGGAGTTAAGAAGATAAATACCATTTTAGTCTCCACTGTGAAAAGGTTGCTGTTTATAAATAGGGAGGTTTTGTTGCAATTGTACAGGGTGTAGGTGAGGCCTCACCTGGAATACCAAGCACAGTTTGGTCCCTCACCTAAAGAAATGTTGGAGGAACTATAAATGAGAGTGGCCAGGCTAATGTCCGTGATGAGAGGGGTCATCCTACCAAGAGACACCAAATAGAATGGGGCCGTATAACTTGCCGTTTAGAAGAATGAAGGTGGACCTTATTCAAACATCCTCAGTGGCAGGGGGGTCGCTGGTCGGTGCGGACTCAGTGGGCTGAAGGGCCTGTTTCCACTCTGTGTCTCTAAATTAAACTAAACTTTGCTCACCACTGATATTAGGCTCATTGGCCTGCAGTTCCCAAGCTTTTCATTGCTGCCTTTCTTAAATCGGGGCATAACATGAGCTTGCCTCTTCTGGCACCTCACCTTTGTGTCAATGATACAAATATCTCTGCCAGTGCCCTGCAATTTCTTCTCAGGCTTCGTACGAAGTCCTAGGATACACTTAATCAGGTCCTGGATATTTATTTACTGTACCTTTATGCTTTTTAGAACCTACAGCACCTCCTCGTCTGTGGACTTTCTTCATGATATGGCTATGTACTCCCCCAAGTTCCTGCCATTTATTTCTCCCTCCACAGTAAATACACACATTAAATATTACATCGAAACATAGAAACATACGAAATAGGTGCAGGAGGAGGCCATTTGGCCCTTCGAGCCAGCACCGCCATTCATTGCGATCATGGCTGATCATCCACAATCAGTAACCCGTGCCTGCCGCCTTCTCCCCATATCCCTTGATTCCACTAGCCCCCAGAGCTCTATCTAACTCTCTCTTAAATCCATCCAGTCAATTGGCCTCCAATGCCCTCTGCAGTAGAGAATTCCACAAATTCACAACTCTCTGGGTGAAAACGTTTTTTCTCACCTCAGTTTTAAACGGCCTCCCCTTTATTCTTAGACTGTGTGTGGCCCCTGGTTCTGGACTCCCCCAACATTTGGGAAGACCAAATCAAGGTGATAAAAATGATCCAAAACTAGCTTCACAATAGGAAGCAGAGGTTGGCGGCGATGGGTTGTTTTTTGTGATTGAGAAGCTGTGACCTGCGGTGAATCATTGGGACGGGTGCTGGGACCTTTATTGGGTGTTATATATATACATTAACAGTCTGTCTGTGAATGCAGGAGACATGATTAATAAGTTTGCCGATGTCACAAAAATTGAAGGTGATCTTAATAGCGAGGCTAGTGAAGTAGGTCTCAGGTGACATGGTGTTATTGATCAGTTGGTAAAAGCAATAAAGACCATTATTGTATTTTCATTACACATTACCTGCTCTGTGTCGTTTAAAAGAACACACAGCAGCATTGTCCAAGGTTAGAATTCCCCTGCCCTCACCTCTCACTCCACCAGCCTCTGCATCCAACACATCATAGAAACATAGAAACATAGAAAATAGGTGCAGGCGGAGGCCATTTGGCCCTTTGAGCCAGCACCGCCATTCATTGTGATCATGGCAGATCATCCACAATCAGTAACCTGTGCCTGCATTCTCCCCATATCCCTTGGTTCCACTACCCCTAGAGCTCTATCTAACTCTCTCTTAAATTCATCCAGTGAATTGGCCTCTACTGCCTTCTGTGTCAGAGAATTCCACAAATTCACAACTCTCTGGGTGAAAAAGTTTTTTCTCATCTCAGTTTCAAATGTTCTCCTCTTTATTCTAAGACTGTGCCCCTGGTTCTGGACTCCCCCAACATTGGGAGCATTTTCCTGCATCTGGCTTATCCAGTCCTTTTATAATTTTGATATGTTTCTATAAGATCCCCTCCCATCCTTCTAAACTCCAGTGAATACAAGCCCAGTCTTTCCAATCTTTCCTCAAATGAAAGTCCCGCCATCCCAGGGATTAACCTTATGAACCTACGCTGCACTGCCTCAATAGGAAGGATGTCCTTCCTCAAATTAGGAGACCTTTCAATCAACTCCAATGTGATCCCACCACATCTTCCCATCTCCACCCCTTTCTCCCTTCTGCAGAGACCACTCCCTCCATAACTCCTCAGTTCACTCGTCACTCCCACCGAAAGCACCCCCTTTCCAGGTACTTTCCCCTTCAACCACAGGACATGCAACACCTGTCCCTATACCTCCTCCCTCAACTCCATCCAAGGATCCCAGAGTTCCTTTCAGGTGAGACTCTAAACTCTAAACCCATCTACTGCATCCATCCGCTGTACGTTGGCAAGACCAAGCAGAGACTTGGCAAACGTTCCACTGAACACACGCACGGACCGCCAAGGCCTACTGGATCTCCTAGTTGCTAATCATTTTAACTCCCCTTCCCATTCCCACACTGACCTTTCTGTACTGGGCCTCCTCCATTGCCAGATTGAGACCACACACAAACTGGAGGAACAGCACCTCATATTGCGCTTGGGTAGCTTACAGCCCAACGGTATGAAGATTGATTCCTCCACTGTTAGGTAAGTTCTACAAACACCTCCCTTACCCCTTCCCCCCCCCTCCCACCTCCCCCCCCCCCACCCCCACTCCCTTCCCCTGACCTCTGGCTGACCTTGCATTGGTTCCTTCGTCACCCCCCCCCAACTATCAAAAATCCTTCAACAAGCTGTACAGTTCTCAACTATGTATTTACTTTGGGCTCTCACTTGCTTATATCCAACAAACTGCCTATCAGGGAACCCCCCTCGTCTGAGGTCACCTGTTGCCAACTGTGATTTGTCCGGCCCTCTCGCCTCTTTTGTTCTCCCCGCTCCCCTGTGCAATCGGTCTGAAGACCCAAAACGTCACCTATCCATTTTCTCCAGAAATGCTTGGGAAGGATCGTCTGTAACTCACAGCTGGAAATGGCCGGTTTCCGTAATCATCGTTACTTGTTTGCACGTCTTTCATTCATCTGTTCTATATCTCTCCACATCACCGTCTATATCTCTCACTTCCCTTTTCCCCTGACTCTCACCCGCATGATATTCCTGTTGGGACTCAGCGGGACTGGAATTTGGAAGGATGAGAGGAGATCTTATCGAAACGTATAAGATTATTAAGGGGTTGGACACGTTAGAGGCAGGAAACATGTTCCCAATGTTGGGGGAGTCCAGGACAAGGGGCCACAGTTTAAGAATAAGGGGTAGGCCATTTAGAACTGAGATGAGGAAGAACTTTTTCAGTCAGAGAGTTGTGAATCTGTGGAATTCTCTGCCTCAGAAGGCAGTGGAGGCAAATTCTCTGAATGCATCCAAGAGAGAGCTAGATAGAGCTCTTAAGGATAGCGGAGTCTGGGGGTATGGGGAGAAGGCAGGAACGGGGTACTGATTGAGAATGATCAGCCATGATCACATTGAATGGCAGTGCTGGCTCGAAGGGCCGAATGGCCTCCTCCTGCACCTATTGTCCATTGTCTATTGTCTATATTGATATCCCCAACACACTTCTAATTCATTTTTTTACGTGTAACACAGTTTCACAATGAATTTGCCTGTGAACGATGAGTTGAGAGAAGGCCTGGGAACCAGCGTCCTAATGAGTTGAAAATGAACGTAGGAGCTCATTGTCGAGTGAGATGAAAGGGAGCACAGGTAACATTCTGCGGGAGGCAGACCGAACCATTGCAACGTCCAATTCAGCAGACCATGTGTTTGGGGAGTTCTGCTGCAATAGGTAATCTATGCCGATGCAAAATAGTGTCTATCAAACTATTACACAGTCATAATCCTCAACTACCATGACAAAATGAGCAAAATAATTTAATTGGAACTGTGAAAGAAATGGTGCAAGATATTACACACTTATGAGTGCAGGAAGCACCTGCAGATGCAGCTTTAACCCAAAGATAGACCCAAAAGGCTGGAATAACTCAGCGGGACAGGCAGCATCTCTGGAGGAAAGGAACAGGTGACGTTTCAGGTCTGAAGTAGGGTGTCGACCCGAAACATCGCCTATTCCATTCCTCCAGAGATGCTGCCTGACCCGCTGAGTTACTCCAGCCTTTTGTGTCTGTCTTCTCCAGAAATGCTGCCTGATCTGCTGAGTTACTCCAACTATTTGTGCCTATCTTTGGTATTAAACCGGCACCTGCAGTTCCTTGTTATGGCATTTTCCAAACTCTCCACAATACTCTGCTTTTCTACTCTTCCCACACCTGGGGGGTACAGAATGCGTTCATTCAAGGGGAGGTTGACGCTGAGAACAAATGACATTAAACGGTGCACTCACAATATGTTACTGGCGCCAAAGACATTTGCCAACATTATGGAACACATTTGGTTTCCTAGCAACCCCACCGGTCTCAGTAGGGCTGGTTGCGGAAGCCACTGCAATCTTGATATAATAGTCAGTATTATGTTGCTAAGAAATCGCATTATGCTTCCAAAATGATGTTATTTAGTACAACCATGATTGACAGATGATAGGAGCAGAAACTGTGTTGTGAACTGCTAGTTAATATCCATTGCTTTGAAAATCACTTCCATCTCTGGTTCACTTTCAATTGTTTGATTCCCTGCATTCAATCTGATAGAAATCTGTATAATTGAGCCACATATTTAAATGTAAATCCCCAAAGTGGATTTATTGCACTAATGGAATCAAACAATATACACGCTGTAAAGTGCCTTGGCACAGAGAATAATATTTGCACCGCAGATAGACACTAAAAGCTGGAGTAACTCAGCGGGTCAGGTGGCATCTCTGGAGAGAAGGAATGGGTGACGTTTCTGATCGAGACCCTTCTTCAGACACGAAAAATCACCCGTTCCTTCTCTCCAGAGATGCTGCCTGTCCCGCTGAGTTACTCCAGCTTTTTGTGTCTATCTTCGGATTAAACCAGCATCTGCAGTTCCTTCCTGCAGTTAATATTTGCTCGGCTTGCTGCTGGTGGCTATTATTATGTTTAATTTTGACAGAGGAGTAGAGATTGTGCATCAAAAACAAAGGCAAAAAGTCTTACTCCGTGGGGTGAAAAATTGTCTCTTCAAAGCAATTATCTGCTGTCAAATTGATAAAAATTAGTAGTATGAATAGAATTAACAAAACATCACATTGATACCAAGCCTATTAACCTACAAACATGTACATCTGTGGAATGTGGGAGGAAACCGAAGATCTCAGCGAAAACCCGCGCAGGTCACGGGGAGAACGTACACACTCCGTACAGACAGTAACCACAGTCAGGATCGAACCCGGGTCTCTGGCGTTGTGAGGCAACAACTCTACCGCTGCGCTACCATGCCGAGCCATAATTGTTATGGTTCTATTTATAAACTGATAATGATGATTCTACATGATAATCTTACAATTGGGGGACAACTATTAGACTTTATACCTGTTTTTTGTGAGCTGATAATAAGTGGGTTGTTGAGGGTTTGAATAAACAAGATTTTTAAATATACTGTATGTGATATTGATGGCTAAAGCTGATTTAATATTTACCATGACAGTACAACTATGGATACCACACACTCTGGTCGTTGAATATTTTGATTCATAAATATTATAAGGAAAAATAATGATGAGGAAAAGAGTTTATACATCATTAAAATCTCATTTCTCTGTTGGGTTACCAGATGGAATAGAGTATCTTCTTGTTCAAAGTTTAGTAAACCAGCCCATTATATTCATATCTAACTATTAATAATAATGGGTTTCAAATGACAAATCATTCATCATCATCATATCATATCTATACAGCCGGAAACAGGCCTTTTCGGCCCTCCAAGTCCGTGCCGCCCAGTGATCCCCGCACATTAACACTATCCTACACCCACTAGGGACAATTTTTACATTTACCCAGCCAATCAACCTACATACCTGTACGTCTTTGGAGTGTGGGAGGAAACCGAAGATCTCGGAGAAAACCCACGCAGGTCACGGGGAGAACGTACAAACTCCTTACAGTGCAGCACCCGTAGTCAGGATCGAACCTGAGTCTCCGGCGCTGCATTCGCTGTAAAGCAGCAACTCTACCGCTGCGCTACCGTGCATTATGATTGTGTCTGACCTTCGTGGAGTCGTCTATCATCCGAAGTATAATCAAAAGCACACAGGGGCTCGATGTTCAGACTGTCTTTGGCTTCACTGGAAAAATAATCCACTCCCGGTCTTCCCAAGAGACATTTAAAAACTCAACTGCTTACTGGTCTAACAGCCTGGGGCATTTTTAATCTTGTTTCAACATCATTACATTGTCTAGCATGGTAAACCTAGATGCAATGAGTGGTATGGAAAATAATTTTCATTATGTGAGATGGGACTACAGTTGATCATTTGTGTTTTTCTGGCAACAAAGTCGAGGCTTTGAGCTGACTAAAGCTGAGAACTGCTTAGAGAAATATTTGTGTAATCCATCTAATGCTCGGCAAAATCTCCACGACAAGCATAAAAACATAGAAACATAGAAATTAGGTGCAGGAGTTGGCCATTCTGCCCTTCGAGCCAACACCGCTACTCAATATGATCATGGCTGATCACCCTAAAGCAGTACCCTGTTCCTGCTTTTTTCCTCATATCCCTTGATTCCATTAGCCCTGAGCGCTAAACCTAAAGGGCCTGTCCCACTTAGGCGATTTTTTAGGCGACTGCCGGCGACTGTCAAAGTCCTAGCAGATCGCCAAAATTATCTTTTACCCGACGACAATGACCACGACAATACCGAGTCAGGTCGATACAAGTGACTTTTTTTGTGAAACTAGCACCTGGCTAAGAGATTACACCGTCTTCGGAAACATCGCGAAATTCCCACGCTTATCAATGCTTCTCCGGCGTCCTAATTTTCGTTGAAATCACTGACAAGTCTGTAATTACTTGAGAGTTTTGAAATATAACATCTTGCCCGGGTTACTTGAAAACCAAGCTTCACGGTAACAAGGCATAAACTGGATTGACTTCCAGTTTACTAATAGCAGTATTAAGAAATTTAATTTTAAACGTGGTTAAATGGATTTTTGTGCAGAGTGAAATTTTTGTATATTCTGTGAAAATGTACGGGAGATGCATATCTGGTTTCTGGGTTGCATACCTGGGTTGGGAGCCTACTTTAAAAGTACTCGCTGATGGCCATAAACATTGCGAAATTCCCACGCTTACCTGACCGTCAAACTGTCGCCTCCAATCTACCTGTCAAATGTCCTGACGGTAAATAAATTAGTCAAACACAAGTATCTTCAAATGACTTTACTTAATTTAATATTACGTGCTTCTAAATGCATCTGCGACAACCTAGCAAACCTGGGGACAGCGCGCGACAGACAGCGCCCGCAATAAGCAACGATACCTGGCGACAAGCCAGCTGTCGAAGAGAAATTTCAAACCGGATGATTTCTCAGCGACGCGCCGAGATCCACTACGATTCTTGGAAGACTCCTCACGATCATGCCCGCGACACCCCGGCGAACTGTCGACGACAACCTAGTCACCGGCAGTCGCCTTAAAATCGCCTGAGTGGGGCAGGCCCAATACTCTCTCTTGAAAGCATCCAGTGAATCGGCCTCCACTGCCTTCTGTGGCAGGCAATTCCACAGATTCACAACTCTCTGGGTGAAAAGGTTCTTGCTCAAACGACTCCACATAGTTAACGAACAGCAAGGTTTAACAAATATTTCAACAAGAATATTTTTCTAACGCAGTGGATTAAAGAAATCGTGCACCATGGCCAAAGCTCGGATTCTCTTCAGCTGATGGTGGCATGAATCAGACCGTGCAAAGATGTAAAAGCCTGTGACATTTACAGCGCCATGATCCTCATCGCCACATAGACGCGCATCGAGCAGTGTTTCACTCCCTTCACAGACATCTTGTGCTCTTTTGATTACAGTTGCTGCAATTTTTTTAATTAGGTGCCCTGTTGATTCCGCACACTGGTAACTTTTTCATTACGACTCCTAATTTGCACAGTAGGATTCCTCTCGTGCCTTTCATGTAGTTTCCTTTTAAACCGAGCACTTGCCAATCCAGTGATTTCATGATTCGTGAACTCTGAGCATTCAT